>NC_066870.1:795077-899432 GCF_022985175.1 Labeo rohita | reverse complement strand
TTTTAACTTTTGATTACTTTTCTACATTTCTAATATTTTCAACTGTTAATCATTTTGTTAAACATTTAAACCAGGCAGAGTTAATTAACCTTACGGTAGCACTTAACACTAATTACTGTCAAACTTTCAAAATCCTTTCAAAACACTTGAATTAAGATTGTAAGTAAGGGATAACATACATCTTTATTATACATCTAAATTCAGATGTAATCCCCTTTGTAATCACTGTAATACACATTTTTCTCAGTAACTGTAACTAATTACAATTGCATTTATTTTGTAATTAAATTACAAATTTCCGTTACATGTAAGCAGTTACTCCCCAACACTGCATGTGCGTCACGATTAGCAATTAGCTCATAACTCAATAACACCACTTAACAATTAAAATAACAATGGTAAACTCTTCCAAAGTAGCTTTCAACCTTGAAATATTAGTTATTTAGCACATTCACATAATATTTAAGAATAACTTGTATATGCATTTTACATTCAACATGTAAGTTATAACCTATATCATTTAATGTTTGAACACCATTTACCCAACATTTACACAGAAACGCAGTAATTGAAAATTCGTTTAATTAACTTATCAAGAGAGTTCGATTTTCACTTAGAAAGACTTGAGAAAGGCTTTAAGATGTGTTTTTTTCCACCTTAGCATTCATATGAACATCCACTCGTGATCTCTGATTGATGACGTTCAATCCGCACTTCTATCTTGAAATCTCAACTGTTTCCTCTGATACAACTGTTGGTTACACTTGTTTAATCTTGTTTTTCTTCTTTTCAACATCACCTAATCATTGTCTAGTTCTAATCATTGTCAATATAATTATGACTTTTTTTTTTTTTTTTTTTTTTTGTAGATCATGTAATAGATGATGACTGTATAGTTCATGTACAGTGCTTGTGCTGTTTTCTCATGTTGTGGATGATAATCTGCTAACAGTAATATACAGCTGTGTCTTCAGTCAATTACTAAAACACTCAATTAACAAAAGTTAACAAAAAGTGAAGTGTGCTGAAATATTCTCTGACAAGGAAAATCACAGGAGTTGTTTTCTTTTGAGCGGCCCTGCTGTGTTTTGTGTTTTGTGTTACTGTGAATCTCTTGCACAGTAATAAACAGCTGTGTCATTACCCAGTCTTCAGGCTTTTCACCTCCAAATGCAATGCATGTTTTTACTGGTGTCTTTGGTGATGGAGAACTGGCCAGAATCTGAGGAGGTCAAAGACTTAATTATTTCTGCTGAAAGACATGGAACAAATAATGTTAGATGATTTTAAATATTCAGTGAAAGTGAAGTGTCTTTGTCAAAGGTTAACCTAAAGGAATAAATGGGAGTTTGTCACTTCTTTCTCACACAGTATGAGTCCAAATACTATGTAAACCACCATTACCACAGTAAAAACAGTGATAGGTCAACACTACTGCTGAGACTGGGACACACACACTGACGCAAAGTTCAGCTTATAACAGTCTCCAGGAGTCTGAGAGACATTGACCCTTCCCACTGAATCATTTGCATCTGAGCGACTCTCTATCTAGCAGTTGAAGGAAATAAGTCTTTACTTAGCATTTTAATAACTGAGAAAAGTTATATTCTGCATCGGTTTACTAAAGTTCAGGTACGTGCAGAGGGGGGTGTTTTGGGGGCTCAAACCCCTGCTCTTCACTTAAATATCAGGTATTATTTACTTTTTTCACTCATTGCACAGAATTCAGAAAACAGTTTTCAGAAGCTACACAAAGTCTGTTCACATCTCTGTGGTTAGATCAGGGTGCTAAATAATGTGTATTTGACCTTCATTATGTATATTTTGGTTATACTCTGCTGTAAATAAAATACAAATAATCTAAAACTCCATTCTTTGAATCTCTCATTGTTTCTTACCTGACAGTCACATTACATTTCATTGATGGGCCATTAGGGAGGGCTCTTTGTCTCTTTGTTTTCTCTGAACGAGAGAACGAATGATTTTCACACAATTTTGTAGAAAAAAACTCTAGCCTACCACATCCAGTTCTCAAAAGTCTTGTGAACTAATGTTCTGAATGTGTTTCATGGCCATAATACATTGTATATGGTTACATATACAATAATATGTAACCAACATTAATGTACATGTTTGTGTTTTAGAAAAAAAAATGTTTATGCGTGGTTAGTGAAAAACATCTCAGGTTACGTATGTAACCCTGGTTCCCCTTCAGGAACTCGAGCCGCGTCGAAACGCTAGGGGAACGCCTTCAGCGTGACCGTGCTCTGAATCACATGTGTAATCAGTCCAATGAAAGAGCGAGACGTCAACGGCGGGTGACGTCACCAACCAGGAAGCTATAAATACACATGCGTTGGAAACCGGCGTCAGCTTCAAGAGAGAAGCAGCGCTCGCAGGGATGCAGGATGAGGGCTTCGAGACGCGGCGTCTCATTCCCTCAGGGAACCAGGGTTACATACGTAACCTGAGACGTTCCCCTTCAGGAACTCGAAACTCGAAACGCGTCGAAACGCTAGGGGAACGAGATGCCCACGCCGCCAGAAGCCAAGTCCCTGCCTAGGAAGAGCTAGGACAAAGGACAGAAGAGCCAGGAGCGACTCGCAAGTCCAGGTCGTAAAACCTGACAAAGGTAAGGGGCGTGGACCATCCCGCAGCATTACAGATGTCCTGAATAGAGACACCTTCGAGGAAGGCCTTGGAGGCCGAAACACTCCGAGTTGAGTGAGCCTTGACCCCTAAAGGAGGAGGGAGACCAGAGGACTCATATGCAGTAGAGATAGCATCCACAATCCAACGACTTAAAGATTGTTTGGTGGCCGGAAAGCCTCGCTTAGCCGGACCATAGCAAACAAAAAGCTGATCAGACTTTCTCCACATGGCAGCTCTGTGGACGTACGTGTCCAGCGCTCGAACTGGACACATACAGTTTAGCTTCTGCTGGTCGGGCTCCCGGAAGGGAGGAGGACAAAAGGCCTGAAGTACGACTGGCCGTGGTGCTGAGGAGGGGACTTTAGGGATATAACCCTGACGAGGGTGCAAAAAAGCTTTTGCCAAACCTGGCGCAAAGTCCAGAAAAGAAGGGGCCACTGAAAGGGCCTGGAGATCCCCAACTCTCTTAAGAGAAGTAATCGCAATAAGCAGAGCTGTCTTAATCGTAAGGTGACGATCAGAAATCTCTTCAATAGGCTCGAAAGGAGGCCTACAGAGAGCCTCAAGCACCAGCGACAAGTCCCATGAGGGAACACGAGAACGTACAGGAGGCCTTAGCCTCAGTGCACCGCGGAGGAAACGAGAGACAAGGGGGTCTTTACCCACCGAGAGACCACCGAGAGGGGCGTGGTAGGCCGCAATGGCCGCCACGTAGACCTTCAGGGTGGAGTGGGATAACCCTGCGGAAAAGCCTATCCTGCAGGAACTCCAGCACTGTACCAACTGGGCAGTTAACTGGGTCCTGCTGGTGGCGTCCGCACCAAGAAGTGAAAAGCTTCCACTTCAAGGCATAAAGTTTCCTCGTAGAGGGAGCTCTAGATTGGAGGATGGTCTCAACAACCTCGGTTGAGAGACCGGAAGCTAAGAGGTGTGCCCCCTCAGGGGCCACACCCAAAGTTTCCACAGTTCCGGGCGAGGGTGGAACACAGTGCCCCCCGCCTGTGGGAGGAGATCCCTCCTGACGGGAATCTCCCATGGAGAGCCGTCGAGGAGAGAAATCAAGTCCGAGAACCATACTCGGCCCGGCCAGTACGGGGCTACTAGAAGGAGGGACACCCCGTCCCGGCGCACTCTCTTTAGAACTCCCGGGAGCAGAGCGATCGGGGGAAAAGCGTACAGACGAAGCCTCGGCCACGTCTGTACCATGGCATCCAGCCCCAGGGGAGCTGGATGAACTAGAGAGTACCAGAGGGGACATTGCGTGTTCTCCCTCGTGGCAAAAAGGTCCACCTGGGCTGGACCAAACACTCTCCAGATCTGCTTCACCACCTCGGGGTGAAGCATCCATTCCCCGGGCCTCAGCCCCTGTCTCGACAGGATGTCTGCTCCCACATTGAGATACCCCGGCAAGTAAACCGCTCTCAGCAAGAGGAGTTTGCCCTGGGACCACACAAGGATCTGGTGCGCCAGCTTGTACAAGGGGCGCGAATGCAGACCTCCCTGGTGGTTGATGTAAGAGACCACCGCTGTGTTGTCGGTGCGGACCAATACATGGCGGTCTCTTAGGTCCGGGAGGAAGTGCTTTAGCGCTTGGAACACGGCCAGCATCTCCAGGTAATTTATGTGCCAAGTGAGTTGGTGACCTCTCCACAGACCGCGGGCGGTGTGGCCACTCATGACCGCACCCCAACCGGTGAGGGAAGCATCTGTTGCTAGCGTTACGCGGCAACAAGGAGCTCCCAGCACCGGACCCTGAGACAGGAACCAGGGATTCCTCCACATGTCCAAGGCACGTAGGCAACGCCGCGTGACCTTAATCATGCGAAGCGGGTTTCCCCTCGGGGAAAACCCCCTGGTTTTGAGCCACCACTGTAGGGGTCTCATGTACAGCAGGCCAAAAAGTATCACATTGGACGCAGCTGCCATGAGACCCAGCAGTTGTTGAAACTGCTTGACAGTGAGTGACCGGCCTACTTTGACTCTCCTGACTGCAGCGAAGATCGACTCTATCCGAGCAGGAGACAAACGTGCCTGCATCGTGGTCGAATCCCATACCACGCCTAGATAAGTGGTTCTCTGTAGTGGAGACAACACACTCTTCTTGGCGTTCAGTCTCAACCCCAACTCTTTCATGTGAGCGAGCACAACATCTCGATGCTGAGCCGCTAACTTTTCTGACTGTGCTAGGATTAACCAGTCGTCGATATAGTTCAGTATGCGGATGCCCTGGAGTCGCAGTGGAGCCAGAGCTGCATCCACACACTTGGTAAAAGTGCGGGGGGAGAGTGCTAGGCCGAAAGGAAGAACCCGATATTGGTATGCTTCGCCCCTGAAAGCAAACCTCAGGAACTTCCTGTGTTGAGGAAGAATGGAAGGATGGAAGTACGCGTCTTTCAGATCTATCGTCACAAACCAGTCCTCGGACCTGATTTGTGAAACTACTTGCTTGAGAGTAAGCATCCTGAACTTCAGCTTCATGACTGAGCGGTTCAGAACACGAAGATCTAAAATGGGACGTAAGCCCCCATCCTTCTTCGGAACAATGAAATACCGGCTGTAGAACCCGGACTCCCTGTCGTGAGGAGGGACCACCTCGATGGCCTCCTTCCTCAGAAGAGAAACTACTTCTTGTTCCATCACCAGACCCTGCTCGGGGCCCACCAAGGTGGGGGAGACCCCGAAAAATGGCGGCAGAGGAGCGCCGAACTGTATTCGATACCCTTTTTCTACAGTACGCAGAACCCAAGCAGACACATTGGGCAGTAGTTTCCACGCTGCCAAATGATCTACTAAGGGATCTCTGGTGTTTGTTGAGCCACTAGAACGGTGTCCTGTAACGGTTTCCCGGCAGGAAGCACCTGAACTAGCGGCCCTTGAGACCCCCTCGGGGGTGGCGAGCTCACCGGCCCCGCTACGTTGCCGGGCGGGAGAAACCGAGGTGTATGCTCGCTGGAGGCCGCTTTGCCCTGAAGCAGAACGGTCTCCTGAGGGCACGGGGGAGGCGGACACCGAAGAATGCGGTGCACCCCGCCTTTCCCCCCCTGGGGTTGCCCTCAGCGGTCCTGAATTGTCAGGACCGCTTAGCCGAGGACTTCTTCGACTGCAGCACGACCCTCAGGTCGGGCCTCGTCTTAGAAGTCCCCAACTTAGAGCGTAGGACCACTCGCTCTCGATGGGGCGGAGTGCAAGTGGCCACGCTCTGCTTCTGTGCATCCCTATATGAGGAGCTGGTAGACGGCCGAGGCTGCTCCCGCCCAGCAGCCTCGCGAGCTGGATGGCGGAGGGGGAGGAACCGCTGGAACGCCGCCGCTTGCTTGCGAGCCTCCTGGTACCTGTCGACGACCGAATTAACGGAGTCGCCGAACAGGCCAGAAGGTGAAAGCGGGGCGTCCAGAAGGAAGACCCTGTCCTTTTCTTTCATATCGGACAGGGTCAACCAAAGATGCCTCTCCGCGGCCACTAGGGCTGCCATAGACCGCCCAATAGCACGAGCGGTCTCCTTAGTGGCGCGGAGAGCAAGATCAGCGGTTCTCCTGACCTCCGCGATGTCAGCATCTTTGATCTCTTCCCCCTCATCCAGCTCTTTTAGCAGGTCAGCCTGGTATGCCTGCAACACGGACATCGTGTGCAGACACGCACCAGCCTGACCCGCCGCCGTGTACCCCTTGCCAAACAACGCTGAGGTGACTCGCAGCGGTTTGGTCGGCAATGCCGGAGCCTTGAGAGACGATGCCGAACCGGGGGACAGATAGCTGGCGAGTGTCTGTTCCACCCGTGGCATCGCTCTATAGCCACGCTCATCCAACCCCACAACGCTGCCATAGTTATAGGAAGCGGGGACGAACAAGCGGGCTGAAAATGGGGAATTCCACGATCTCGACACCTCGGTGTGGAGATCAGGAAAAAAGGGGAAGCTCCGGCGGGCTGAAGGTGGCCGAGACTTCAGAAACCTCTCATCCAACCTACTTCTCTGAGGCTCGGCCTGTGACTCGGCGGGCCAATCTATTTTTAGCTTTTCAACCGCACGAGTCACAACCTCCAGCAGCTCCTCATATTGCACAGACTGCGGTGTTTCCTCAACGATCTCGACCTCACCCCCCTCGGAGGATGAGAGTCGGACCGTCGAGCCCGAACCCTGGGGGGAAGAAACCGCAGTGCGGGCTTCCGATCCCGCGGAACGGGCGGCGATCCCCACGAGTGCAGTACCTGCTCCGCCTCGGCGGAAGCGGGACCAGACCCGCGAGGAACGCTGGTGAAGGCTCCCTCCTCAAAGAGAGCCTTCCGGGAGCAGAGCGTGCGCATCGGAAGAAGATCGCAATGCGGGCAATCGGCCCTCTCGAGAGCCGATGCCGCATGCCCCGCTCCCAGACAAACCACGCATAGAGCGTGTGTATCCCCGCTCGTGATGTAGTGAGGGCAGGGAGGAACACACGCTCTAAAACATGGTTTGTCTAAATGCTTGGACTTAGAAGTCTTCTTAGACATTGTGCTCTGAGAAATAAAAGTGGTGCAAACTGGCAACCAAAACGAGCACAAAACACACAGACACAGAGCGCTGCTGAAAGACAGAAGCTGACGCCGGTTTCCAACGCACGTGTATTTATAGCTTACTGGTTGGTGACGTCACCCGCCATTGACGTCTCGCTCTTTCATTGGACTGATTACACATGTGATTCAGAGCACGGTCACGCTGAAGGCGTTCCCCTAGCGTTTCGACGCGGCTCGAGTTCCTGAAGGGGAACTAAATTTTTTAGGTCACTGAAATAAAGTGACTTAAAAAATGTAGTTTTTCACTAACCACCAAGCCTTGTGGCTTTCATCTCCAGGCACGGCGACTTTCTCTTTCGGAAATCACAACCCTCCTTGGAAAGGGTGCCTAGGAAGGGTTGTGAACTTGTGAACCAATATTAGATCTGAGGTTTCTGAATCGGGCCCTTCACAAGCTCCCATTCAAAGATTAAACCTCAAAACACATTTTCTCATGTGTCAGGGTTCAAGATTGGTTTGTGGCATTAGACCTGAAGGACACATACTGTCATGTCTCGATCCTTACAAGACTCTTGTCTTCGAGGTTGGCCTCATCAGTACAAAGTTCTCCCCTCCGGTCTATCCCTGTTGCCCCGTGTCTTCACGAAGTTCGCGGAAGCTGCCCACAAGATTCTGTGTGCCACTCACATTCTGGGTGACAAGTTCGCTCTGAGGTGAGTGGAGGCTCCACCCTCACATGGTCCAGCTGGTCTGGAGTCAGTTCAGCCAGGCACAGGTAGATCTGTTCGCCTCACCTGAATCCACTCATTGCCAGTGGTGGTATAGCCTGACTGTGGCCCCCCTCGTTACAGATGCATTGGCACACAGCTGACCAAGCGGCTTACCCAAGTATGCTTATCCCCCAGTGAGCTTTATCGCACAGACACTGTGCAGTGTCGGGGAGAATACAGAACAGATACTTCTGGTAGCCCTGTTCGGCCCAACATAACCTGATTCTCCGATTTCATGCTTCTATCATCAATCCCTCTCTGGCACATCCCTCTGAGAAAGAACCTCCTTTCTCAGGAGAAGGGCACAATCTGGCACTCGCACCCAGATCTCTGTAACTTCCATCTATGGTCCCTGGGCACAACCAAGAAGACTCCAGAAACTTTCCACCCGCAGTGGTAAGCACCCTCATGCAGGCCAGAGCCCCCTCCACTAGGCAGCTATACGTCCTGGAAATGGCGCAGGTATTCTTCCTAAGAGAAGAACCCATGAAGATGCAGCATCGAATCTGTGCTATCCCTCTTCCAAGGAGGCCTGGATAGGCACCTTTCTGCTTCTACACCAAATAGCCATGTGGCAGCTACCATGACTTGGTGGAAGGCAGATCGGTGGGGGAGCATGATTTGTTATCAGATTTCTTAGAGGTGCCCGAAGGTTGAACCCTACTAGGCTGCACCACATCCCCTCTTGATCTGTCTGTGGTCCTTCAGGCCTACAGTAAGATCCGATGAGCCCCTTTAGTCAGTTGGTTCTGTGCCCTCTCCATGGAGACAGCCTCCCTGACTGCACTCCGTCAACAGTTTGTGTCTGGAATTTGGGCTGGCGAACTCTCATGTTGTTCTGAGAACCCAGCCTGAATACGTGCCAGAGGTACCCGCCACTCTTATAGGTGCAGGTGGTAACCTTGCAAGCTATCCCTTCCCGAGAAGAGCACCCCAACCTGTCTGTTTTGCCCAGTCCACATATGATACTGAATGTACCCAGAAGTCAGACGTTCTGAACAGCTCTTATCTGTTTTGGTGGACAGCAGAAGGGGAACGCTGTCCCCAAAATAGGATCTCCCACTGGTTGTGGACACGATCCAAATGGCCTACCAGGCCAGAGGTCTACCCTGCACTGGGAGTTACAGGCCTCTCTAACAGACATCTGTAGAGCTGCAGGTTGGGCTACACCTAACACATTCGCCGGATTCTCTAATTTGTGAATGGAGCCAGTATCTTCCGGAGTCCTAATCGCAAGCTCCCGGACTCAGGAGACTGGTATGGTGTAGAGCTTGCTATAGCGCTTACCCCTTAGGGTGATTACACTTCTTCAGTTGAGTAAGTTACCCCAGGTGAACCCTGAACTACTCCTTCCATCATTCTAGCACATTTCACGTAGCCAAGTTCATACCGGGCGCCCATCGCCTGGTATAGATCAACTAACTTGGTCATTATAAAAGTGTTTTAACTTCCAAATACATTTACTTGTGCATATTTCATAATTGGAATATCATATATTTCATAATCTAGTGAGCACGTTTGTGAATATTACTAATAAAAAAAGAAAAAGTGAAATAAAATCGATCCATGTGTCTTACAGCTCTATTGTGGCTGTGCATGACACATCACCATGGAAACAATAAGGCAATACGGTCTAAAATAACGGTCGTCTAAAAAACTCACCCTGGGGGCTCAGCTAGAATATTTTAAACTCACATGTGAAAGCGTTAATGACCTATAAAGAATGTTCCCAGAACATTACCTGCAGGTTATTTTTAGTTGTCATAACCATGTAAACTAATTAAAACTTTTCAGATGTTTCTGATTATTCTAATGCTGAAATGTATACATTTTTTATCATACACAAACTATTTTTAAATAAATAAGCATTATTGAAATAAGCGTTTAATAAAGTGTAGACATCAAATGGTCAAAATGCATTATAATGATAATATAATTCCAGTTTCATAGCTAAGATTAAGCCAAGGTTAAGCATAGTCAGAAAATCATAAACACTGGGTTTGTCTGTATATTTCTCTACTGCGTCCCTCTGCACACAGTTCTCCAGCACGCACTTAATCCTGTCTTCCACAGAAAGCCGCGCACTCGCGTAATTTAAAAATTAACGGTCATTTCGTTTTACTGACTTATCATTTGTTGATTGATCTCTTTAATGAATAATTACTTACAATTAATATATATTCGAGAGTAAATATTGTGATTTCAGGGAATTTTGACTCATCTAATTGAAGAGAACATGATGTTAATGGAGAAGTTTTTTGTGTACTGAACAAAAGAGAGAAGCGCATCATTGTTAATTCAGTGGTAAGAAACGAATGTAATATTATCCTAATTAAAGTCAAATAAATGTAATTCGTTTTTAATGTCTGTAAAAATAAAATTCACATTTTTTAAATCCAATATTTTGTTGAAGTCATTGTTATTTGGTGCTTTTACATAAACATAAAATCTGGGTTATGGTACTTCTTATCTTACATTAATTAACGAATAAGAAAAATCTAATGTATTAAAGGATAATTCAATCTCATGTGCTCTGATTATCTGTAAGGATTAAACAATAGTTTAAAACAAGACATGGTTTGCAGTAGATATTGTTATTGTCCACATCCGTTTGTCTTCCATGCCGCTTACTATGGGACGCGGGAGTGCTGATGTACAGCAGCGGTATCAGAGTGAAGCTCTGGGAACCTTCAGAGAACTTTCAGGGAACCTTCTAGGAACATAAATAGAATGTTTCCTATTGGTTAGCCAGGAAAGTTCTTTTAACATAAATAGAACGTTCCCCTAACCTAAAGGGAACATTCTATTTACGTTAAGGAAACGTTCCTGGCTAACCTACAGGGAACGTTCTTGGGAATAAAATATATAAATAAATAAAAGGTGTCATATTGCTAAAAAGAACACAACATTTTACGCACCATTTACAAGTGGTAGAGAGCAGGTTTATATTTCTTTCGTACCACCTGACATTTTGAAAATACAAACATTTTCATGAATTCGAAAGTTTGTCAGAATGACTTTACGAACGGTTTACACAAAAATTTATTCTGCTTGTGTTTCATGAATGAGGCCCATTGTGTTTATGTCTGTGAATGCACATGTATCCAAGTATATATCTGTATGTTATTCTATACTGCTCTGTAATTCATTTTAATTATTCTAAATAAAAAATTATAATCACAAAAATGTGTTCATATTTTGCATGACAAAGAGGGAGGTTAGAAATACCCATCTCACTACAACACCAGTGTATCCTTACCTTTTGGTATGTACTGTAATAATTATAGAGCTTACTTTGGCCTTTTACATTTTATTCTTTATCATTTGTTGAGTATTCTGCTGCTTGGACGACAATAAGAAATGTCAAAGCTCAGGAGGATTTATCAGAACGAGAACACTGCTGCCGAAGAAAAAAACTGGGGTGAATCTCTTGAGAAAGGCACCGAACCCCCAATTGCTCCCCGGGCACCACAGCGATGGCAATATGGTTGCCCACTGCTCCGCGTGCGCGTGCGTGTTTGTTCACTACTGTAGCATTTGGGCCAATCAGACACACAATGGTTCATTTGATTTAGCAAATCAAAGGAACATTAAATTAACAAATAATCACAGACCCCTCGCCCAATCCACAACACTGGCTGCCGGGACATCTCCAATGGCCCACCAGGCCCCTGGTTACCATGGCAACCAGAATACCTCAGCCAGATCAGATAAACTTTACGACCTGCAAGTATGTAGAGAGAATCTCCCCTTACTTAAATCTCTCTAAAACAGGAACATACTGCTATAAGAAATGACTTCTTTCCCATTCATTCACAGACAAACCCATCCTTGACCTTCCTATCACGCATAGCCCAGGTCATTGTGTACAGTATTACTGCATTGTATTTTAATTTTGTCTGTTGTATTTATCTTTCTACTGTTTTATGCATGCGTTATGATAGATGACTAGTCATACAGCCCACCTATGTCATATTTGGACTCTTTTAATTCGTATTTTGATGATCTAAAGGATGGTGTAAATTAGATGTTGATACCTATGCAACGTATCAGTGTTTTAAAAATCCTTAGTTGTTTTTGCATCAACACCCAATAGAATCCCATATGCAAAATGCCACGCTCACAGACAAAGAGTCGTAAACTTTCCCTTCAAAGGTGAAAGTTACCATTGGTTCTTGGACCTTCTGGAGGCACAGCCTCCAGAGACTTTAAATGCTTCCGCTTCTTCTTTCTTCTCTCTCTTCACTCTCTTCTTCGTCTGCAACATCTCCTGATTGCTGCCCGTGTGGAGGAACCCACGGGGAGCCTGAGCCGGCACAGGGCGTGCCCGGCGGGCCCGACAGGCCCAACATACAGAGCTGTGGCTCTCGACCCCAAAGAGCCAGACAGTTCCACTCAACCCTGGAATTCATCTTCATGACTCGCCTCAGTCAGTCAGTGGTTCCTGGAGAACCTGAGAAGATGAGCTAGAACTCCTCAGGACTTCCCTAAGCCTGCGCCAGGCCTTGCGGCCTTGTCTTTCCATTCCACAAAGATCACAGGACTTCAGCTGGGTCCCTCTCAGCTCTTGGTTCTTCTTCAATTTTCACATGTGAAGAAACTCCCAGTCACCATTGAGTCAGGACATCTTTGGAGTTTATCACTCTTCCCAGAAGAACGTGATCACGATTCCAAAACCACCACTCCAAACCATCAAGATCTTTCACCAGAGACTGCATTCGGACACTTGTTCAACGACCAAGGCAATGCAGTTACTACTGGCAGCTGATATAAATAATTGTAATTAATCATAATTAATTGTAATTATTATATACATTTCCCTTTGAGCTAAAATTCGCAACACTACACTACTTGGCCTCACGCGTCCTTTCCTTTGAGACAGATTTGACAAACCTTTACAATCCAGCAATTTTACAATTCTTAAATATTTGACTCTAATTAATAATTAAATCGATTATGAAGTGTATAAATTAAGCACATCATATTGCACTATTTTTCTTTATTGGACTTCTTTATTGGTTTATATACAGATATAAACTCATGTTGCTCACATTTCCACTATGCCTGAATGTTGATTCTCATGTTGAAGTAATGGAAAACAACATGCACACTGACTGACAGTGATGAATTTTGTAAGCCACAAATTTCAAGCTGAACCACCAGAGAGAAAGTATAATACTAACAGGAAGAGTTTGCTTAGAGTTTACTTAGTGTCCTGTTCATATTTTCCTGTTAAATATGTAATGTAGCCATAGGGAGATATGTGGTGGATCCAGTTTGTGTGCCTCTGCTTATTTTATTTAAAAATGTTCATCATCATTCCTTGACAAAGCAAATATTGAATGACAAAGCAGGAGGTTAGAAATACTCGCCCATCTCACTGCAACAATAACACCAGTGTTTCCTTGCCTTTGGTGTCGGTATGTACTGTATTATATTTGTAGAGCTCACTTTGGCCTTTTACATTTTGTTCTTTATTATTTGTTGAGTATCTAATAGTAGATTTACTTACTACACAGAAGGTGTTATGTGTCGTGTTTCTTACATTCTTGTCTCTAAATTGGTAATAGCTTGATCTTTGACTTGTGATTGCTATTCAAATGCTAGTGGAAAAAATATCAAGTTTTTGTTCTTGCAGAGAACTTGATAATCCATCAGTTCATACTCTTCATCATGATGTTGCTTCTTCAAGTGCTGATGCATCTCTCTGGTGGTTCAGCTAAAGTTGTGCAGGATTTTGAGACTGAGTGTGGTCAATTTTTTGCAAATGGAATATCACCAACAAGATTTTCTGGTCCACAATACAGGCAGATCTGCCAAACTCTAAAAAATGTTGCTTATTATGCCACATTCTATGACACTGTCAACAGGATTCCCGTGTACTCAGCCTACAAGTTCGAAGGGTTAATGAGCTGCACAAGATGAAATAGTTGGTACATTGAGCCTCAAGTAAGTGGAATATTACTTCATCTAAATTAATTATGTTACACATTATACACTCTACATTATTAATACAACATTTCAGGTACAAGACTTGAAATCTTTGTTTTGGCCATTTATGGCCATGTATGTAATTGACTTTTTTATATTTATATTTTATATTTATAAGTTTTATATTATTTTGCAGATTGATGATAATAATAAAGGACCAGACATGGGAACTGAGGGGACTGTGAATATAGAAAAACGTGGAGTCAGTCAAGCTATCAACAGAGATTATGAGGGCTCTGGCTATGACAGAGGTCATCTGGCACCAGTCTACCTGGCAAACTCACAGAGCTGTGCTGATGCCACCTTCACTTTCACTAATGCTGCTCCACAAACCAAATGTTTTAACAGAGTTTTTTGGTGGGAAGAAGAAGAATCACTGGCAAAATATCTGTTAAATGCATGTCATTCACAACATGTTTACATTGTGACAGGAGTGGTACCAAGCATTCGTAACATAAACAACAGAGTGAATGTGCCTAGTCATTTCTGGACTGCGTTCTGCTGCTTAGACAAGAAAAGCTGTTCAAACTCAGGAGGAGTTATTGGAACCAATGAAAATGACTCCAAAATTGGGAAAATGTCTGTGGCTGATTTAGAGGTAGAGTTAAAAAAACTTTATGGAAGAGCATTTAGTTTGTTTAAATAACAATAACAAAAGCAGACAGGGATTAGATAAAAATAAAGCCTCACAGAGTGATTCAACTTTGCAAACATTTTTGAGGGAGGCTTATTTTGAATGATGTCTTATGCAGACTATAGTTTTATTGCAATTATAATCACTAAAATATTTCCTGTCAGAAAAATAAAACAATTTCTAACACTTGTAACACTACAAACCTTGTGCTGGATGTCATAGCTGATTTAGAGGCTGCCTTTTTAAAGTTGTTTCAACAAATTTTAAGTTTGCATACATTTTCAGAGAATCTATACTGAATTATATCATGTTGTGTTTTGTAATCAATTGGAATGACAATTGTCTGTAAGATTATAATGAAAATGATTTGATTGTAACTTTTCTTTTTAATTATGTCTCAACTTTAAAACTATTTACCTCTAAGACATCTAATAAAAACTAGATAAAAAAGTTCGTCAAGACAAACTTTAAGTTGGCTTGAGAAAGCCTGAGAAGAAAAGTTTTGAAAAGTTTTTTAAACATTTTTAAAAGTTTGACAGTTTTCAGTCTGAAAAGGTTTTAAGATGTTTAAGAAGTTTTAAGAAGTTTGAAATGTTTAAAGAAGTTTTAGATAGAAGATAGATAGATAGATAGATAGATAGATAGATAGGTAGATCGATAGATAGATAGATAGATAGATAGATAGATAGATATGTAGATAGATAGACAGATAGATAGATATGTAGATAGATAGATAGGTAGGTAGATAGATAGATAGATAGATAGATAGATAGATATGTTTTTTATTTTATAAAAACAGAGGTCCCAAAATGGAGATTGGTTGGTGGGATTCGGGGGCATGCTCCTACGAGAAAATTTTGATTTTCCTGACCTATATGTGTGCATTTTAAGATGTTTTAAGGCTCATAAATTGGATATAAAATATAGGCTTAAAACCAAGTCAGTGGACAGTAGTAGTATAAATTATTTTTCAAGATAACAGATTCTTAAACATGAGAATCCAATTAAATGTTGCAATGAATGATCCACGCTACACACTGGAAACAGAGAAGATAGTTTGTTTATTTTTGACAATACACAATAACATCCCAAACAGGAATGGGAGGCAACTCTGATGAGAAGACCTGTTATCTTGTTTACTGTATTTATTTGTTTGGCCAGTGTCATTGTGGGTTTTGGTTATGTTGCTGTTGTGAGACCTTTGAAATAACTGAAATCATATATATATGCGGTCAAGACATACATTCCCTGTGCTTTCCCTAAAAATAATTGCACACCTTAGAACGTTAATTGGAAAAATACAGAGGTCCTGACCTCAGGGACCTCAATAGTGGGTACGGCCCTGGATAGATAGACAGATAGATAGATAGATAGATAGATAGATAGATAGATAGAGGGTGTTGCTATACTGTTGCTAAGGTATTCCGGGAGTTTATTAGAAAAACAGACAGGCAGACCGACAGATAGATACAGTGTAAAAATAATATAATATAATACATTTCAGTTGTAATGTCTATTTTTATCAATAAATTGTACTGGATGGCTACAGTGTATAGCTCATAATAATACATCAAAGCAATAAGAGCACGTAAGTTGTACAGAAATTGTGTATATCTAATTAGCTGCCATAGTTCTGTTTTTTTAGTATTTTTTTATTTTTTAATTATTATTATTAATTTTTGTCAGATGCTGGTAAATAAATTATTTGTGATTGTTTACTCAGTTTTGTTATTAATTATTTTATTATGAGGGTATTATGTTTTAGTATTTAAACGTTAACGAATATAGCAGCTGGCCAATGAGACCACTAGAACTCCGCATAACTAATGAGCTGTCAATCATTCTGGATTCATCCGGTCCGGCGGTCTTTCCTTCAGGTGAGTACCGAAAGATTTCTGAGGTAATTTTTCAATTAAAGATTATCAAAGTACATGTGGGTCAATACATTTGAAGTAGTTGAACGTATTTATTTGAATATCAATGTTTTGTTGCTGCTAAAACATGAATAAAATGTTAATTTCCGTCAAGTATTATGATAATTCGTCTCGTGAGGGAACCGCAGGAGATTGTGTAACGGTTTCTGTCTTGCGTCTAATTTGTTCCTTTTGTCAAAAACATTTACTGATATGCCCAATGTTCGTTATTTGATGAATAATCAGGAACAAAACGCCAAATTTACTATGAAATGAGCCTCAGATGTACACACTAAGGAAAAATAAGTTACGTTATCTCCCGTACGGTCGTGACTAAACAACGTCCCTCAGGACTTTTAGCTCAAAAGTGGGCACAAATATTGATGGATTGTCATACGTTTACTTCACATATATTTTGAGAGCAGTATTATTTTACTAAAAGTAAGGTGATGTGAGGATAATAAAGCGCGAAACGCTCTCAATGTGTGTTTCATTCATACTCGACGCTGGCGGGCGCCCTCGCGCATTAAGTCCACAAGTGAAGGCGGTCACACACCGGACGAGAAGACCGCGCCGGCGCCGCGTCTACATCTCATACAAGTAAAACACGCCGGTGTGGGTACATAGAAAATAATGTGTATGAATTTTAAACACATGGCGTGGTGCGACACCGCTGTTTTTGTCCGATGTGCGACCGCCTTACGGATGTCATGAGTGACACGTATCGCTGTAGCTGCATATAATACAGATAATGTTAATACATTTAATTAACTAGTTAAGGTAAAATGTTTAGGCCATGTTTACACCAGAAAAAAAAAAAGAAAATTATGTAAGAAGTTACTTTTTTATGGAGGAAAAAGTGCAGTTAAATTTCTGTTTACTCCAGGTGCTAGGTGTTAATAATAATAACACTTGTGTATAACATATAGTATATACTTTTTATATAATGTTTGTAGGTGCACGGCACTGATAGATTTGAAACATGAACATTGTGAAACATATTGTCCACCCAATTCTTTATCTTTCCATAATTTGTTGTTGTCTAATGTACGTTTGATGTTAATAACAGTGGTTTAATAATATCTGTTGACTTTATAAAGGTCATCTGTACATGTTTGATTGACTGCCTGACAGATTCTTAATATTTGCATTTAATTATCACGGCAAAAACCTACCTTCACTAGTTCCAAATTGTATAACAGCAGAATGATTTGCGGAGATGGAAAAAACATGCACTTTAATTTAATTTATTTATTTATTTTCCTTGCATTTACATTAATTTTTTTGCGGTTTAGTAATTTTGTGGTAAATCAATTTATATATTTAGATTTTATATATTAATGATATTCTAATTAGACAATAATAATTACTATTTAGTGACTTTGAAGTTATTCTAATTAATATTGTAATTCAATCCATAAAAAATCTATGTAATATTTGACACTCATGTTAGTGAATCATATAAGTCAGTGGTTCTCACTGACTCACTTTTACACCAAGTACCACCTTAGAATATATTTGGTTCTTAAAGTACCACCATAATGACCAGAATTAAAATTCAGTAGTGTAGTAGGCCTAACTACAGCTCTGCACAGTTCACAGGCGAGGCAGTTTTATTCCTAATATTATTTATTGTCGTCATCCACTTTAACATTAACACACAGTTTGAACATTAACACTGCAGAGTGTGTACAAACAGGTAAATAAAACACTTAAATAATGATTAAAATTAATTAATTAAATTAAAATGTGTTGTACCTAAAAGTTAAATAAAAACTGTACTGTACATGTAAATATAATAAATAAAAATAAAAGAAAAGCTTTGCTTAAAGATTAAATTAAATTGTATTGTGTTTTAACATTAATTTATATTTCATTTAGTGATTTCTCTGTGTACCACTAATGGTACATGTACCACACTTTGAGAACCACTGATATAACTGATTTCTTTTTCTCTCTTTTGCATGTCTGTAAATCTGCTATGTATCTGCAACTTTGGATGCCAGATCATTACGGTAAGTTATCTTTTTAGCTGATTGTCTGGCAGTAACTGACTTCTTAGTATTTACATTTACAATAGGGGTGTAACGGTATGTGTATTCGTACCGTTTGGTTCATGGGGAAATTCCAAATGGAAGTGATCAATCCTATTCCCTACATCTTTAGCTGGCATGTTCCCGTGACAACGCAGCATGGTGTCCTTCAGCAGATGTCACTGTTTTAATGGCAGTAATGTCTTATTATTGTTGTTAGCAATTGTATATATGTGGGTGTGTGTATATATATATATATATATATATACTGCCATTAAAACAGCGACATCTGCTGAAGAACACCGTGCTGCGTTGTAAAGGGAACATGCCAGCTGAAGATAATGAGCAAATTACGTTGCTCCCTTTGGCCTGCTCACTCCAAAGGCTCTGCTTTTCGAAGGGAGTAGGGCATAAGGATGATCACTTTCATTTGGAATTTCTCTGTGAACCATGTACGAATACACGTACTGTTACACCCCTAATTTATAATGGCTATCTATATCAGCATATTTCTCAAAATGTAAGACACTTTTCTAACAAACTGAATAACATTTGATGGTAGTTGATCATGCCCAATCTATTTATTTTATTTTTACTTTTTAGGTTGTGTTGTCGTACTCCTCCTTCCTCCCTTTTGGCAAGTGTGGCCATAGGCATCTTCTTTTCAAGGTAATTCATGTATTCACGTTGCCTAATTAATACTCGGATACACAGTGCCTTTTTGCATGTTTTTTTGTAAGAATTTTAATCACAAACACTAGCTATTTATTTATTTTCATGTAATCATAGGGTTGAGGCTGCGTTGGCTGTCTTTGCAAGTAACATACACACAACATGCTAATTGGTCACATTAGACATATCTTTATTTTTGATTTATGCATAATTCTACATGTTCTGTAAGCTTTACATAGACATTCCTGTCTTAGTCTATAATATTATGAGATTTCACTTATTTAGCCATTAGTCAAAAATTTTAGGGCTGGGTAAAAAGAAATTGATTTCTCAATTTTAATCAATTCTCATTTTAATGAAACAATATTGATTCTTAAAGGGGTCATCAGATGCCCATTTTCCTCAAGTTGATATGATTCTTAAATAACTGGCGTTACTTATTCGAAAAAAGTAACTCAAATATTTCCTTGTCAATTAAAAAGTAATGCGTTACTTTACTAGTTGCTTGGAAAAAGTAACAACATTACGTAATTTGCATTACTTGTAATGCGTTACCCCCAACACTGTTCGTTGGTTTGACGTCACAAAGACAAGATGCTGAGAATGGTTTGTTTGATTTAGAAAAAGGGGAAATTATTTTTACTGATTAATTAAAAAAACACTGGGTAGATTTTTTTTTTAGCATTATAGGGTAGATGTGTACACACACTGCCAATACACATTTAAGTTCAAACAGCATGTAAAAGTGAACTTTGCATCCAATGACCCCTTTGAATTCCAAGAATCAATTAGCCTACTCTGTTTTCAGTTAATGAATAGAACTTCATAGCGCAACTCCCATCCAATAAATTGCAATAAGTGTTTTGTTACTTTTGATATTAAAAAAAGTCTTTTAAATACATCAATATAAGAGCTTGTGAACTGTCATGTAATGTCACATTTACCTCGGAAAAAACATTCGGTGACTGTAAACTTGTTAATCAGCTATAACTCTCTATATTCTATAACAGGGTGCCCAACCCTGTTCCTGGACATCGACCTTCCTGCAGAGTTTAGTTCCAACCCTGATCAGACACACCTGTCTGTAATTATCTACTGCTCCCTCAGGCCCTAATTAGTTGGTTCAGATGTGTTTGATCAGGGTTGGAGCTGAACTCTGCAGGAAGGTCGATCTCTAGGAACAGGGTTGAGCACCCCTGCTCTATAACATGCTCATTATAATTTAAACTGCTCTTCAATGTTTAATTTATGAATAAATCTGTCTAGTTTTTATGACAGCCACCACATGTTTACATGTATATATGTTTATATAAAAATATAATATATAAAATGTATAAGGTTACAATATAATAATGTTGTACCAACTGACTCTCTGTATATTTTACAGCATTAGTGGAGGTTTTTTTTTTTTTTTTTTTTTTTTTTCCTTAAGAAAAATTTGGCATGTACTGTACCTGGTATATATCCAAAATAATCAATATTTAATCTTATTGAATTGGAAATCAAATTGGACTGCAAGCTTGTGAATCTGAATCAAATCAAATTGTGTAATTGTACCCAGCCCTAAATATTTTATTGAAAGTTAATGTAAAGGTGTTGAGAAAAAACAGGTTTTCATTGCTTAAATGAACAGCTTGATTTGTGACATGTGAACAAATAATTTTCCCCCCCCTACAGTAGACTGGACATCTTTTTTCAATTTATGTAAGAACTTTTTTTAAATTTAATATAAAAATGCAGTTCATTTATACAAATGTAATTCAATCATATGTTGAAAATTATGTTGATTATTGCATTTTGTATTTATTTGTCATTACACTGTCTCTCTTTTGTACAGTAAGTAATCATTTTAGTTGAATTGTTTTATTATTATTATTATTATTATTGTTATTATTTTTTTAGTACAAGTAACTGTTTACTGTTTAGTTTTAACTAAGTGTAATTGTGATGTGATCTAGGGAAGCCCAACATATGGCAAAATTTGACCTTTTTTAGGTTTTGATACCATATGAAAGTTCTTTTCAAAATTGTTTTTATTTTGTCCATAGCTTGAACGCAACAAAATTTATGGTTATCTGAAGTTGGCTGATTTTCAGGAATTAAATTGAGAAAAACTGGTTTAAAGTGAGGCAATGAAAACAGAAACAAAACAGTCAAGTATCTCAAGTCACTTTACTGTGGTAAAAGAGTTATTGTAGTCAGTGTGCATGATGTAAAAGATACTAAGTGACCCCAAGGAACACAGAACACTTGCAAATATTTGAAGAGTAAGTGTATCTGTTCATAAAACATCACATATTACAGTGTGCAGTCTCTCCAATTCTTCTCCTGTTCTACTTTTTGCTGGACTTAGTATATAACCAGACACAGTTCAGGGTTGTAATTTGTAGTTTTATTTCATGCTGCACCAACTGAACTTAACGGAAGTAATGCATAGTGATATTAAAATGGTGCTGGGGGCCCTTTAAAGACGAGAGCTGTCTGTCAAGATAGGAGAGCTATAGACCACTTATAGGTTTGTAAACATTTGTGATGCGAAATTGATGTCACAAAGTGGGACAGTCTTACAGATTTGAAACAGTGGTGATAGTTGTTTGTTTTTTGTTTTTTTTTGGGCGGAGCCGATCTGGTGGCAGAAAATGATGGTTTTCATGTGGCAATCTATGGAGCCATGGAATAAAAGATTTTTTTTAAAAAAAAGGTACATTATTTGTTATATTTCAAAATTCTGATTTAATTTTTGCAATTCCGAGATTATACCTCGCAGTTCTAATAAGGAAAAACAACTCGTCCTTCTCTCTTTTCCCCTCGGCTCAGAATAGGAGTTTATATCCCACACTTCTGGCTTTCTTCCTCAGAATTGACAAACTCACTCTTTTTTAGTTAAATAGAGTCCGAATTAGGAGATATAAACTTGCATTTGTGATAATAAAAAATCAGAATTGTGAGATTAAATTAATGTTATGTAAAAATGAAATAAGAGTATTAGGTTTAAATAATCTTTTATGCTGTAACTGTAGGGCTAATACAATACGTCCCCTATGAACAGCATATGTGAATATTATGTGTAGACCAGTAGAGTAATCATAGCAGTTTTCATCCATGGTATGTCCATTTAAACGTCTGCGTTTAACTTCAAATGGTGTCTTTGACGACAGTGGTCTATAAAAAATTTTTGCATTACGATATTAAAAAAAATTGCACAAGACTGGCAGAGAATGTGCATTGATACACCCTTATTAAATACATTATGTGGTTTATTTTGATAGGTTACTTGTTTTTGTGGCGTTAAGAGAAAGCACCTCCGCAACATGTCACACACAGTATTTTCTGCTAGTTGCAAAAAATTGCTATTTTTCTGCACTAAAAAGTGTATTTTGCCAAAATATTTTCAGAGATGATGGACAAAATGTTATAGAATAATAATTAAATGAAAACCTAATTTTGACCAAAAAAAATTGACATTCGACCAATTCAAATTTCCTAAAAATGTCCCAGTGCTATCCGATGGGTTTTCCCAGATCGCATCACAATTTTGTATTTGCCGATTTCTGTAAGGAATGTAATTAACTTTTTGTGTGTGTGTGTGTGTGTGTCTGTGTGTGTGTCCTTTACTGTCCTTTACTGTCCTGTCCTATCTATGCCTTTATATCTATTTTCATTCAAACTTTTATTTCGCTTGAATCTCTATCTCTCGCCCATTCTATTCTTTCTCTTCAAACCAAAACTAACTGGCTGCTATCAAAAAATGCCGCTGCACTGCTTGCTGCTTCGCTTGCTCGCACCCCAAATGCAATTTTGCCCAAAAATGAAAATCCAAAATGCATGAATCAAAACGCATATGCAAGCTTGCTAATGCATCTTTGAAAATTAAAGTGCCAGAACCACCATATGCTACTTTGAACCCCAAAATCTCTTGAAACTTGAAACAAAAACTTGAAATTTGAAACACTTGACTTTGAAAAGCTTGACTTGACTGTGAAAAGCATGTCTGTGGAAAAACTTCAAACCTAGGTGAGAACAGTTGACTACAGATTCAGAAAAGGTGAAAGAGAATTTTTGTAGATTTCACTACGTTGGAATATCAACTCTCTTAAAGTACACATAATTTTTTTAATTTAATCTAACTTCACATTAATTAATTTACTGGTGTTATACATCAATTGTTGTAGTACTGTTGTTATATATACTCACTGTTGTTATACTGTTTTTTTTTTTTTAAATAATATAACACATTGAGCTACTTATATCTGATTAAAAAAGCATTATCCTTGTTCTATTTCAGCTATCAGTGAATATCAGTATCCATTATTAAACCTATTTGCTTGATTTCCAGTATTAAAACATCACCATGCCAAGAAAAGGAAAAAGGAGTGAATCACAGAAACAGCGCAGAAAGCTACAATCGTCATTGGGCACCAGTAACAATACCAACTCTGTATCAGGTATGAGTGATGAAAATCCATACGTACTGTCTGTTAAAGCATCTCACTGTCAGTCCGACGCAAGGTACAGTGTGTACTCTAGAGGCCGGCAGTGTACTTGTAATTCCTTGATGTTTCTAGCAGTCCATAATGAACGAAATGAGCTACAGAGTTTCGATTTAGATGGCATTTTACAGAAAGGTGATGCAGTTTACACTAGTGTCAAACGAGCTCTGCAAAAAAAAGGAAAATTTGTTGGTAATTTTTTAAATTTTGATGAGCTACCGAAGACAATTGAGACAAACTCTCGCTGCTACAATGTCCTGAAACATCCCCAGAGGTTTGGATTTCTGAGAGATAGACCTGCACTAGGCCACTATGAAAATCTTGAGAATACTTTGCAATGTCTCCGAGCTAATGTGAGTGATGCTTTGCTGTTGTGTGGAGGCTCATGTATCGCTGTATTCAGAGATCGATCAGGGAGGTTTGGTTATTTTGATTCTCACTGCAGATCAATATATGGAATGCCTGTTGATGAAGGCACAGGTACGGCTATATTTTTGACGTTTCATCAGTTGCAGGACCTCGTAGATAGGCTTTTGATATTATTTCAAGGGTGTTTCGATTTGAGAGACCAGGAAGAGTTTGAGCTGCTGCCTGTATCATTCATTAGCATGACTGAAAGATGCGTACGTACTGAAGTCTCAATGGACTGCTGTGACTGGGAACACAATGTGCAACCAACCGTCTCGTTTGAGAACAAAGGTCTGTCAAATGATGAACAATGCTCGTCTGCTGATGTCCCACAGCAGTACGTTCAAGTCCAAGATCCAGTTCAACAACTATCTGAGACTGCTGTTAACAAAGTCACATCAACTACTGAACAAGCCCCCTTGACTGAAGTCTCCCTGAACTGCTGTGACCTTGAACATGATGTGCAACCATCTGTCTCGTTTAAGAACAAAGCTCTGTCAAACAATGAACAATGCACATCTATTGATGTCCCACAACAGTATATTCAAGTCCAAGATCCAGTTCAATTATCTGAGACTGCTGTTAACAAAGTCACATCAACTAATGAACAAGCCCACTTAACTTATGAAGATAAAATGGAAGTTCTAAGTACCATCACTCAGAATCAAGACAAATATAAAAATGTACCATTGAGTGAACTTTTTCATAGCATACAGTCACAGGACCAATTGGCATCTTCAGCTCTAAATCAGCAGCATTTACAAGGGACAATTAAGCAGACAGAAAAAGTGAACAAGACTCGAAAGCGAAGGTCTTACCGTAAAAAATGGCACAAAGAAATGGTTCAGAGGCAAGGTGTTTATGACAAAAAACAGGCTGTACGTAAAGTCTATGATTATAAAACAAGTAGTGAATACAGACAAAGACATAAACAAGCCATGAAGAAAAACTACTGGAATAATAATGCTTATAGAGAAGAACACAAACAAACAATGAAAAACAACTATAAAAATATTAATGAATACAGAGAGAGAAAAAAGTCTTATGCAGTTAACAAGTACATAAATAATGAACAATACAGAGGGAATAAAAAGAGAAAAGGAATAACCTTAAATTACAAGAATGATGAACAATTTAGGGAGAGACAAAAGAATTATATAATTCAGAATTACAGGAATCATGAACAATTCAGGGAGAAACAAAAGAATTATATCCTTCAGAATTACAGGAATGATGAACAATTTAAGGAAAGACAAAAAAACTACATAATTAAAAATTACTGGAACAATGTTAAATATAAGAAACAGCATAAGCAAAATCTTGCTGATAGATATTTAAAAGATCCAATTTATAGGCAGAGGAAAAAGGACTATTATACAAACCGATGCAAAAATGATCCTAATTTCTATAAAAAAAGGAAAGAAAATTTTAAACTGCATTATCACTGTGATGTTCATTTTAGGGCTCGTCAAAAAGAATATTATTTATTCAAATCTAAAAACAAAATATCAACATTTAAGGTTCTTCACAAAGTACACTGTGCACAAGACATAAAGTACAAATACAAAAAATTGTACCTGATGCGCCACCAGAGAGAAACATTACAAAATAGACAGTCTGACATAGTACAAGATCCAGGCATGTTAAGAGCCTTAAATATTTTCAGAGATGTTATAAAACAGGGGCCAACTTATGTCTGCACATGCTGTGCCAGAGCGCTGTTCTCAAATCAAGTGCGTAAATGTGAAGTGCATAATTATAAAAAAAATCCAACAGTTGCTTCACTTTGCTTGACTGGAAACTATGTTCACATCTGCTCTGACTGCCCTGATCAGTGTGCCTTGGAAGACATGAAAACAGAGTGGATCTGTCACTGCTGCCATACGACACTTTTGAGAGGTGTAATGCCAGATATTGCTGTAGCTAATATGCTTCAGTTCACTCCCATTCCTCCAGAACTGTGTGATTTGAATATTCTAGAAAGACACGTTATTGCAAAGTACATTCCTTTTGCTAAAATTTTAACACTTCCTAAAGGCCAACAGAAAGCTATAAAGGGAGCTGTAATTTCTGTTGCATCTGAAGTAGAAACAACAGTAAATTGTTTACCCAGACCCAGAAGTGAATCACAGCTGCTTACAGTGAAATTGAAAAGACGCCTATGCTACCAAGGTCACTATCAGTTTCAGACTTTGAACATGCATAAGGTTTTGTCTGCTTTAAGAAAACTAAAAGAAATCCATTCAGAATATAAAGATATCTTCATTAATGCAGAACTCTCAGAAGAAGAAATGTTCAATGAGCATGAGCAGTCTACAAATGATATCAGTGCTTCTGAGGAAATGGATATTGAGAGCAGCAGCCAAAATGAAAACACTGAAGAACAGAGCAATGAGAATGAACACAATGATTCAAGCGATGACCCTGAGAAAACAGCAGAAGAGCAATCAAGAGGCCTTGCTTTGGATACATGCCTTCAGCCCCCAGATCTTGGTCAGCAGCTGTTGTCTTATGATGATGGGATATTCTGCATTGCCCCAGCAGCGAAAAACAGTCCTGTAAGCATTTTTAAAGTTCCTAATTTGGAATCTCTTGCATTCCCAGTGCAATTCCCTGATGGCAAAAATACCTTTGATGAGCCCAACAGAGCAAAACATATTTCCCCCAGCAGGTACTTTAACACAAGGCTATTCTCTATTGACAATCGTTGTGCAAGAGACACAAGCTACATCTTCTTTGCACAGTTTGTCACTGAAATGCACATGGCCACATCTAGTATGTCTATCCAACTGAGGAAAGCAAAACCCATGACCCGTGATGGACGCAGAATAAACTGTTCACTGCTGCAGGACAAACAGGAGTTAGAAAAGCTTGTGAATAATAAGGAGGCAACACGTTTCATGCAACCATTAAGAGGGACTCCAGCATACTGGGAGAAAACTTTGCGTGACTTGTTTGCTATGCTAAGACAGCTGGGCACTCCCACATTTTTTTGTACATTTAGTGCTGCTGAGATGAGATGGCCTGAAGTGATAAATGCTATTAAAGCACAACAAGGTGAAAGTGTGAACTTTGCTGAATTAGACTGGTCTGAAAAATGTGAAATCCTGAGAAGCAACCCAGTCACAGCCATGCGGATGTTTGAAAAACGTGTCGAAGCCCTAATGAGAGATCTGATCATGTCACCTGCTCGGCCTATCGGTGAGGTAATTGACTTTTTTTACAGAGTAGAATTCCAGTTACGTGGCTCTCCGCACATTCACTGCTTATTTTGGGTGAAAGATGCTCCAGAGTTTGAAAAAGATCAAGATCAGGATGTTTGTGATTTCATTGATAAATACATCTCATGCAAATTACCAGATCCAAACAAAGACCCAGAACTGCACAGAATTGTAAGTGAAGTGCAGATGCACAGTCGTAATCACTCCAAATCCTGTAGAAAGAACAAAAAGCACTGCAGATTTGGATTTCCTAAACCACCCATTAACAGAACCACGATAACCCGCCCCAGACCTCCTCCTGTAGATCAGTCTGATGAAGAGAATCAATCAGAGGAAAGAGATTATGCCAGTGTTGCAAAAGAACAGCTTCAGAAGGTGTGGGATCTACTGAATGACTCAAATCAGAATTTTGAAACCATTACACAGCTACTTAATCAAGTAAACATGACTTATGAAGAGTATGAGAAACATATTGAGGCTCTGTCTACATCAAGTTTAATAGTTATGGAGAGACGACCACAGGACTGCTGGGTTAATGGCTACAATCCAATGTTATTAAGAGCTTGGAATGCAAACATGGACATACAGTTCATTCTGAACCCCTACAGCTGTATCATGTACATGCTCTCATACATTTCAAAAGCTGAACATGAGATGAGTGATTACCTGAAGAGAGTGATAAAAGACTCAAGCCATGATAACCTGTCAGACCGTGAGTGCATGAAGCAGGTCATGAATGCCTATTCAAAGAACAGAGGTCAGCGCTCAAGAGGCAGTCGCTCGCACATGCAGTCTGAAATTGAAATCATCATCACGTGCTGTCATTTTCATACCTACTGATGACAATGCTGTAAAGATGAGTTTACCAATTAAGTACTTGCAGACTATGGATGATGACGTAGAGAATGTGTGGATGACAGGATTGCCAGACAAGTACAAGGCCAGGCCAAACAGACCTGAATTTGAGAACATGTGCATGGCTGAATTTGCAAGTGAATATCGCATTGTTTATGGAAGACAGAAAAAGGGTAAACATGTTTTGCCACTCCAACAAAACATGGGACACATACAGAAAAGAACAAGGGGAAAGCCTGCTGTTATTAGATTTGCTCGTTTTTCACAGCAGAAAAACCCAGAAAAATTCTATGGAACTCTTCTAAAACTTTACCTACCATATCGCAGAGATGAACAGCTTAAGTCCACAAGATTCCCTACATATGAATCATTTTATGCATTTGCTTCAGTAAAACTACCAGGCACTGATGAACTGCAGCGTGTGTTCAACATTGTAAATACAAACCGTGACAAATATGAAAAACACAATGAGGCTATAGAACAGGCAATTGAAGATTTTGAAAAGAATGGTCCAGTTGAAGATGCATGGACTACACTGGCACCAGCAAATGAACTGATCAGATTGGAAAGCCTTATGGAACGTGAACCCACTGATCCTAATGAAGTAAATGAGCAAGAAGACATTCCTGAATACACAGCATCTACCTCTGTCAGTAACACAGCTATGCCACTCATGGAAGCTGCCCAGCTAAATCATGCACAGATTCGCAAAATGTGTCAGAGCTTGAATCAAACACAAGCTTCCATATTTTATGCTGTGCGAGACTGGTGCAAAAGATGTGTTTCTGGTGAAAGCCCACAACCATTTCTGTATTTTTTGAATGGAGGAGCCGGAGTTGGTAAATCACACGTTATTAAATCTATTTATGCAGAAGCATCCAAAATCCTGCGTAGGCTTCCATGCATGCGAGAGCATACTGAGATTTCACAGCCTACTGTTCTTTTAACTGCATTCACAGGCACTGCAGCCTTTAAAGGAGAGGTCCGGTGTGATATTGACCTAAAGTGTATTGAATCATGATACCGAGTGTGAACTAACCTTGCATATCTCATCTCGGCTTGTCCACTCCAGTCCGAAATCTGGGGTCAGTTAGCCGATGCTAACAACAGGTTGTCGATGAGAGTAAATGGGGCATCGGGCTAGCCATGTAAATAAATCACTGTTTTACACCATTTACGAGGCACAAAGTAGCTCCACACTTCATTGGTAGACTTCCAAGGGCCCTGGCATTTAAAACGAGACATTGAGAACTCAGAATAACCACCGGTAGTTTATTTACAAGAAGACTTATACAAACAGTACCTGCAAGAAAATGACGGGCCGCCGCCATCTTCAATGTAGTCACGATAAGTTGAGTGTCGAGCAGGAACGAAACTACAACCTGATAAGTCACGTGAAGAAGTGCTGTACATGTGAAGAAGGAGTGGCCGGGCACAGCATAGCCTATGACTGCAACTTCAGCTGGCATTACGAAGGATAAGAGAAAAGTTAGAGAAGACAGAATGGTTCGCGTTTGTGCTTTTCCAGGTTGCGGCAAAAAGATGAGAAGCTATGTTCCGGAAAGTTTTCACAGGCTACCTCTACACGAGTCAACTTGCAAGCAGTGGCTTGTTGTTTTGCAAGTCGATGTCGACACACCTATCCACATACTAAAACAGAAGGATTACCGTGTATGTAGTGCACATTTTGATCCTGACGACATCATTATAAGTGACTCTAAGCCTCGACAACGAATGCGTCTGAAGAAAAGTGCCATCCCGAAAGCGACACAACTTTCTCCGGAGGTATGAATTTATTTGGTTATTAGACTGTAACTTGTGTGAACCATGTTACCATTTATAAATCCTGTGCAGCACTGGACATTGTGTTTGCTAACAATTCACGTAGCTTTGTATTCAGGAAAGAGAAATGAGACAGATTATGCAACATTTATTATTCAGCCCACCATCAGACACCTCATAGAGAGGGACGGATGAGGTGGGGCTTGTTCGGATATTTTTGATAAGTACAATATAGAACTTGCCGTGTAAGCTAACCTGACTGACCGTGATTGGGGTCTGCAAAGGTGTTTGGGGGATGGGTTTGCTATGCTGCATTCAGTTGCATTGTTAGTCCTAATGGTGTAAAATATTTGAGGGGGTTGGGGGGAGTACATTCCTCACAGTTTGAAGTGTAAGAACTTTCCAGGTAGTTACAGTAGGTGGGTAGTCAATGAACAGAGTGGGGCCACTTTGTATTGATTGCAGAACAGATGTGCTCCTGTGTGCATCTGAGTTTTTTTTTTAATTTGTTTTATTGATCTATGTCCTAAACTAATGAATAAATACACTTATTTTGTGTGAATTTTCTTAGGCCAGTGCCTCTGAGAACCCAGCAATGTATCCCTCTGAAATGGCTGCTGTCCCCCAGTCCACACCTCAAAAACCACACAAACCTAGGAGGTCTGATTGGTCCACTGGCCTCAGTTTTACAATTTCAAGCCCCAAACAGCCATCAGTAAGGCAACGAACTAGGCCATCATCATCTGGACAATACACTGCACGACCTGCATCATGGCAATACCCACAGGTAAGTCACATATAGTGTTGACAGTCAGCCGGTGTTCACATTTCACTATAATGTCTGTAACACCTTGGTCATCATTGAAGTATCTATGTGTAATTTTTTTTAATCAATTTGAAGGTTAGGACTGAAACACCCCCCTCATTGTGGAGTCCCTCGAGGGAAACCAGTGGTGTGACACAATCAGTGAGTTGATTTTTTCATTTCAAATATGGTTTTGGTGATAATGTGCTACACTGATGCTCCATTTAGAAGTAAATGTGTAATCCTTTTCAACAACGACATTATTCATCTGGCCTTTGATCAACAGGAAGATGTAGAGGAAGGTGCTGCAAGTGCTTTAGACACATCTGTGCAAGACATGAGCATTAGCTTTGGGGAAATGGATTTGGACCGTAAAGACATCAGTTTTGTGCCCTTCAGTGACACCACCTCATCCAGCCCAAGCTCTGGCTCTGTGTCCAGCTCTGGCAGCACAAATGGATGGGCAGGAAGAAAGTGGATAGTCGATGAGGCCAAGCTAATGGAGCTTTTTAGAACATGCTCCCAGTGTGGTGTGGCCATCGAGGACAAACGAGTTGCCACACGTGCCAGCCAGATCATAATACACTGGACGTGTTTGAAGGGACACACCGGGGAATGGGCATCATGCACCGACCAAAGAAAAATGGGCCGCAACAACCTCCTGTCATGTGCTGCAACATTTTTCACCGGAGCCACCTACTCGGACATCAAAGAATGGGCAAAACTTATCAACCTGCAGCTACCAAGCAAATCTCAGTTTTACGCCATTCAATCCAAATACCTCATCCCTGTGACAAATCATGCATACAAGGGACAGCAACAAAAAATTCTGGAGAGGATTTTTCAACTTTCTGCTGCAGGGCAAAAACTGGAAATGTGTGGTGATGCGAGGTGTGATAGCCCTGGTAAGCATTGTTATTCATCAGATTTTGGTTTACTTTCAAATATACACAATATCTTTTTTTACAAAATCAGACATGTTTGTTTTTCCAAAAGGCTACAGCTGCAAGTACAGCACCTATTCTTTTCAAGATGATGCAACAAAAGAGATTCTTCATTTTGAACTAGTACAGGTAAACAAGCACAGATACCTGTTGTTATTATGTGAAATATTTGTACAGTTGCTTTCAAGACAATGAGTTGGGACTATGTACATGCCCTGTGAAATAACAAACTGGTATTCTTACTATGTTACTAGGTTACAGAAGCATCGAGTTCTGTGGCAATGGAGGCAATGGGCTTTCAGAGAGGCCTAAATCACCTCCTTGATCTCGGGCTGGACATTGGGGTGATGGTGACCGACAGATCGCCATCAATAAGAAAACTAATGAGGGAAAGCTATGGCAACATTCGTCATGAATATGACCCATGGCATGTGAACAAGAGTATGCATCATATTTACAAGATATCTACATATTCACACGTGTGTGACTGGTTGTTGCTGGTGAAATGGAACCTCATTTTGTTTTTGGACTCTCCATAGGTCTCAAGAAGAAACTGGCGTCTGTCTCTAACAAAAAAAATTACAGAGAGCTTCGACCATGGCTGAGGTCTATTAGCAATCACTTATACTGGTCATGCAGTTCCAGTCATGGTGATGAACAGGTAACCATGAAGTTATGACTCATTATTTTATGACCTACATTAGGAATAGAATTTTTCAGTTTAAAAATGAATGGCCCAAGACATGGTTGACACGTGGACTTTCACAAAAGTATGTTCTCTATAATTTCTAAGGGTTGTGTTTTATGTCGTTTTTCAGGAGTGTGTGCGACGGTGGACATCTGTACTTCACCATATTCGTGGCATCCACAGATGGGAAGAGAATGGGCGGGAGTACCAATGTGCTCATCCACCTCTCTCAGAGGAGGATCAGGAGAAAAAAAGGTGGCTGGAACATGACTCCCCAGCTTTCCGTGCTCTCACAGAGTTAGTTGAGGAAAAAACTCTCCTGCGTGACCTGAGACAGATGGCTCTGTTCAAGCACACTGGTATGCCTCAAGTCATTGAAATTAGTTTCTTAGAATTGCATTATCTTCGTTATATTTAAAGAGGATGCGAACAGCTGTTTATTATCTAGTCACACTGTTGTCATTTGTAACCTTATACAGCATAAGACTGTCAGCATTCTTGATACATCTAAACTTTTCAACACCAGCTATTATCACTTTACATGACTGATATTGAATGATATATTTCAATTGGACATATTTTGCAGGATCACTTGAAGTTTTTCATAACGTCACCCTGAAGTATGCGCCAAAGCGACTTCACTTTGCTTACGACTCGATGAGAGCTCGCACAGAGTTGGCCATCATAGATCACAATATGAATATTGGAAGGAAACAAAAAACACTTGAGGGTAAGGAAACGGCTTTGCCTCAAATTTTTGTGTTTTCTAAACAGTACAGTAATTAGTAGAATAACGGACTTGATTTCAGACTTATTTTACCATGACACACATAGCTAAACATCGTTATAGTAGCCTACATAATCAACGACTTATTTTTACTTTTGTCTGTGGGATAGGAAATCCGCAGTACAAGTACGTGTACACAAAGACAACACAGCAGTGGGTGGCTAAGCCGGTGTATGAGCCCACCTCTCAGGAGTTTCGAAAAGACCTGATGGAGGACGTCTTGAACATGAGGGAGGAGAAAAGCCTGGAACCTTGGCCCCGTCCTCCACCTCTCCCAAAAAGGTTGCTGCAAAACATCGCACCAGTGCCGAGGCCAGACCCGTCTGAGTTGGTGGCCCAAAGGCTGTCGCGCTTCAAGCAACTTTTGTAACATTTCGTTTGTTCTTTTTTGTATATAGTTTTCTTTTTTTTTCTTCTTTTTTTTTTTAATAATGTACACAGTTTGTTTTTCCTTTTGTGTTTATTTCATGTTCTATGTGTGGTCTACATCTTTGTTGTTTTTCTATAAATATCTAACTATTGTAGTTTGGAATAAAAACAAAACAAACAAAATGTGTTGACATTATATTGTTTTTATTTTAAATAAGTATGAACAATATTTATATAACCCTTTCACATTGCAATACAAACAGTATCAATAAAGTAACAAATTTTAGTAATTAGTAACTAGATGATCCTGGAAGCGTCTTCTGCCTCCTGGAATCCACTGTATACTCCACTGGTAGAAGGGTATTTTTTTCTTATTGCAGTAACCACACAGCTTGGCAGAACTTGTCTTTCCCCTGGTCCCAGTTTCTCTCCTTGAAGCACCCATTCGAGGAAAACCCGGTAGGCCACAAGTCTGCACTGTCTAGGGGGTATGGGAAAGTTGGTGGAGGGAGAGGCAAGGAAAGATGAATACACTTCGTTCATTTTCATTGGTATATCATACATATCATTATCATAATCAAATAACTTATCTGCCAATTCAAACTACAAATATAGTAACTATTGGATTGATCAAAAGCAATAAAACCCACGTGTGCAGAGTACTTACTCAGTAGATAAATGTCCATCTGGTCCCTCCGGCGTGGGTCTTCGTGCCCAGTTTAATTTTGGGACATGGAAAAAGGCTTCCAATACCCACAAGTCCAGAAGGGAAGAAAAGCCTTCCGCTAATGTCACGCAGCGTGCATCTTGACTGCGACGGTGCAAAAGGTCCCACTCTTTGCAACAAAAACACTCCATGTCGGTAGGCATTATCTCACAGCACCGGCAGGAACACCACCATCTCCCCGTGATACGAGGCTGTGTTGTGGCTCTGCTTGCAGCTGCTTCCTCCGCACGCTGTCTCTCAATCTCTCTCCTTTCACGGCGCTCACGCAGCTCTTCCTCCGTATATTCAGGCTCAAATAAATAAGGACGCCCATCAAACTCAAATGTTTCATCCTCGTCTTCATAAAACTCAGTAGCTTCATCGTCCGACATCCTTGCAATTGCCAACTGTCTGCACTAACTCCAGTCCAAAACAAACGCGAGGACTCACGTGACTTATCAGGTTGTAGTTTCGTTCCTGCTCGACACTCAACTTATCGTGACTACATTGAAGATGGCGGCGGCCCGTCATTTTCTTGCAGGTACTGTTTGTATAAGTCTTCTTGTAAATAAACTACCGGTGGTTATTCTGAGTTCTCAATGTCTCGTTTTAAATGCCAGGGCCCTTGGAAGTCTACCAATGAAGTGTGGAGCTACTTTGTGCCTCGTAAATGGTGTAAAACAGTGATTTATTTACATGGCTAGCCCGATGCCCCATTTACTCTCATCGACAACCTGTTGTTAGCATCGGCTAACTGACCCCAGATTTCGGACTGGAGTGGACAAGCCGAGATGAGATATGCAAGGTTAGTTCACACTCGGTATCATGATTCAATACACTTTAGGTCAATATCACACCGGACCTCTCCTTTAAGAAGAGGGATGGAGGCTTGCGACCCTGCATCGACTACCGACCCCTCAACGAAGTAACCATCAAATACCGATACCCACTCCCGCTCGTTCCTCCGGCCTTGGAACAACTACGGTCAGCCAGGTTCTACACTAAGCTGAACCTCCGCTCAGCTTACAACTTGATCCGCATCCAAGAGGGGGACGAGTGGAAGACGGCCTTCTCAACCACCTCAGGTCATTATGAGTACCGGGTAATGCCCTTCAGCCTGGCCAACTGTCCGTCCTACTTCCAGGCGTTTGTCAATGAGGTGTTCCGGGACATGCTGAACCGCTGTGTCATCGTATATATCGACGACATCCTCATCTTCTCCAACTCTTTTGCAGAACATGTACAACACGTCAGGGCGGTTCTCCAGCGTCTCATCCAACACAAGTTATACGCTAAGGAGGAGAAATGCCAATTTCACCAACAGAGCATCGCCTTCCTGGGTTACATCATCAGCCCTGAGGGTGTGGCCATGGATGATTCTAAGGTTAATGCTGTGCGTGACTGGCCCCGTCCCAAGACCCTCAAGGAACTCCAGCGGTTCTAGGGATTCTCAAATTTCTACCGCCGATTCATCCGTAATTTCAGCACGGTAGCTGCCCCGCTCACGTCAATGGTCAAGAGGGGCGATGTCCGCCTAGCCTGGTCACGCCTAGCCTGGTCACCCGACACCGTGCAGGCCTTCCACGAACTCCAACAGAGATTCACCACAGCACCAATCCTCCGGCATCCTGATCCCCAACTACCCTTTCTCGTAGAGGTAGATGCCTCCAGCACAGGAGTAGGAGCTGTGCTTTCACAACGACAAGGTCAGCCCCCCAAAACCTTCCTTTGTGCCTTCTTCTCCCATAAGCTCAGCCCGGCCGAGAGGAATTATGATGTGGGTAATCGGGAGCTGCTCGCTATCAAGCTCGCCCTAGAGGAGTGGAGGCACTGGCTAGAGGGTGATTTTCCAAGGGTTGCCGCTTCATCCCTCTCCCAAAGTTACCCACCGCCATGGAGACGGCCGAGGCACTATGCAACTCTGTATTCAGATTTTATGGCCTTCCGGAGGACATCGTTTCTGACCGCGGCCCCCAATTTACTTCACGCTTATGGTCCAGCTTCTTCCACCTCCTGGGCGTCAACGTCAGTCTCACGTCTGGATACCATCCGGAGGCCAACGGTCAAGTAGAGAGGCTGAACTAGGAGTTGACCCGCTTCCTACGCGCCTACTGTCAAGACCTTCATGAGGACTGGAGCCGTTATCTCCTCTGGGCCGAATACGCCCAGAATTCCATCCGTAAGCCCTCCACTAATCTGACTCCTTTCCAATGTGTTTTAGGCTTCCAACCCCCCCCTGTTCCCCTGGTCAGGGGAGCCCTCTGATTTACCCGCGGTCAACTCCTGGTTCCAACGAAGCGAGGAAACCTGGAACCGGGCCCGCTCCTTCCTACGATCCCGGGCAATGGGTCTGGCTCTCGACCCGGGATCTGCGCCTCCGCCTGCCCTGCAAGAAGCTTAGCTCCAGGTACGTGGGTCCATTTAAGATCATACGTCAGATTACACCAGTATCGTTTAGACTTGAGTTAACGGCTGAATACCGTATCTCACCCACATTCCATGTCTCTCTGTTAAAGCCCGCTGGTCGCCCGGGAGGGAGGGAGATCCTAGACGAGACCGCTCCGCAAGGACCTGCCCCGCGATCATCGTTGGCGAGAAAACTTACCGAGTCAACACGATCCTGGACTCCCGGCGCCGGAACGGTCGCCTACAGTACCTGGTCGACTGGGAGGACTATGGCCCCGAGGAGCGGTCCTGGGTGCCCGCAGAGGACATCTTGGATCCTTCCCTCACTGCTGACTTCCACTCAACTCACCCAGATCGGCCAGGTCCCCGTGGAAGGGGAAGGCCACGGCGTCGGTTGCCTCCTCGCGCCAGAAGGCGCTCGCGCGGGGGTGGTCGGTGGGGCTCTGTCACAAACGCGGTCTCTGTGGCTCCTCCTGTCAAAACTTCGCGAGAAGAACCCTCACCGGAGTTCTAACTACATTACCCATCATCCCGTGCTTGGGGCTCACCACTTCCGGTTCCGGGTCTCCCAGTTCACTTCCTTTCTGGCGGCCATTTTAGCGTGCCCCGCCGGCTCACCCTTCGCGAAGTTTTGTTTGGTTATGCCTTCAATCCTGAGCGTTTTCTTATCGGACTGCCTTTCTGTTGCCAACCGGACTGTTAACGTTGTGTGTGAACCTTTGCTGCCTGCCCTTTGTCGACCCCCGCTATTCTCACGGATTATAGTGTTTGATCGCTGCCGGCCCCGACCCTTTGCATGGACTATTACCTTCCCTCTGGACTTGCCTTCACCACACCAGTCTGCCGTTGTCGACTTACGCCTGTTTACTCTGCTTGATTTAATAAAACTGTTGCATATTGATCCTACGTCTCACGATTTGTCCATAACCGCGTCACAATAAGATCCAAGTGCGAGCTTTAATAACCAGATCGTAGTCAACAGGCAGGGTCAACATCCAACAAACAGTGTGACGAAGACAAAACAATAGCGTAATCCACAAAACAGGCACAGTCCAATAAACAGAGAGAGCAGTCCGAAAAGTAACAAATAAACAAGGCAAGGAACGATGGCAAAGCTAGACAGAACTATGGCGAGAAACAAAAAGCAAAACTATGATAATAAAACAAAACCGTGGCAATGACAAAACAGAGCAATGAAAACAGGGAAAAACGCTTGGTAGAGTCCGCAAGAGCGAAACAATACTTCGCAGTATCTGTTTGGTATAGGCCTCCTTTTATGGCCACCAAACAGGAAGTTACCAACGAGGCAGCAGAGGGAGCAGCAACAGTCAGTTCATGGGTAAGGGCTCCCTCTGCTGGCGTGGCATTATACCTACTTGATATCTTGCTTCTAGCGGGGAAAGAAGATGTTGTGATGCAGGCACATTAGCAGAACTCAGCGAACGCTGCGGGCATTGTGGGTAAAGTGTTTACATCAGGGGTGCTCAACCCTGGTCCTGGAGATCGACTTTCCTGCAGAGTTCAGCTCCAACCCTGACCAAACACACCTGAACCAGCTAATTAGGATATCAAGAAGCACTTGATAATTACAGACAGGTGTGTTTGATTAGGGTTGGAACTAAACTCTGCAGGAAAGTCGATCTCCAGGAACAGGGTTGGGCACCCCTGGTTTACATCATGATGTGTAGTTGTGAGGAGCAGTGCTTGCTCAGGTCGCTTCCGAGTCCATCAGCTTATATCAATCAACACGGCGAATTTACGTTCGAGTTCAAGAGCTCAGAGTCAATAGTATGTTCCTGCACAACCGGAGAAGCTGCACTTTCAGGACCACAGATCTAGGACCGCTTTTCTAGGACCCTATTTTTTTTGTAAAAGCGCCACCTACCGAATAGGATCACCAAAGATGGACGACATGGACTGCAATCAGAGTGTGAGAAACTTTTACGTTTTCCAATTGAGTTTTAATTTATAACGTTAAAACGATGCAAAGTTTACGTAGCCAAAGTGAGAATTGCTAAGAAATAATAACGAATTCCCACAAATTAATAATTTGTTGGCTAGTTTTATTGATTATTACAACGTTCTTAATTTGTGGGCATGATTTAATTAAACCTTGTTGACTTAATGACTATAATAAGTAAATCTAGCCAGCACATTCATTAAACTTAAAAAGATAATAACAGCATGTTGATGTGAGATGTGTCAGATTTACCTGTAGCTTACTGTATTAGTGTGAACATTTGTTTACTCATTGATTTGCCATGTTAGTGAAGTATAAAGTTATGCATTTGGGGGTAAGTTACTTTAATAATGTTCACATTTATTCATCATTACAAACTAACTCATAGTAAAGGTTCACTAAGGGCCTTAATTAGGAATAACATTAACAGTATCTTTTACTGCAAATTATTGTATCTTTATCTTAAATGTATCAATTTCCTTAAAATAACTGTTTTTGTACCATGGTCTGTATGAACTGCATGCTGGTGCCACTCATGTATGGGTCCATGTATAATGGCTTGCTGTTCAGTAGTGGTATACTAGTATGCTTTAATTATTTTTTCATAGGCCATCATATATGCCTTGGCTGTCCTACGGAATTTGTCCTTGCAGGAGGCTGAGCAGGTCTTCCTTTCTGGTCTGGATTAACATTACAGGTCAGAGTTGTATATGAATTATTTGTGCACATTGCCCAGTGCACCCTTTTGTTACTGATATTCCTGTTAACCCAACAGTGGTCGTTCTCTGATACCTATTTCAGTAAAATGGAAGATTTTAGTAGAAGGACTGACAGTAACATCTTCTTGTCACACTCACACACACACAAGGGGATGGAGGAGACGAGAGATGAGTGGCAATCCAATCCAATAATTTATTTACAAAAGTCTTATTTAAAAGACAAAGCATTAAACAGTAAAAGATGTTCTTAACTGAATGCTTAGGTAAGCTGTAGAAGTCCAAGAGTCCAGGAGAAGAGCCACGCCACATCAAATCAGCATAAATGGGAAGGAGAGTCAGATTCAGCATGTGAACGGTAGACCAGACAATGAGCAAGTGGCAGAGTGTCCTATTTATAGGGCGTGGCTCAACGAGGAACAGGTGATGCGAGTTAGAATTCGGGTGAGGCAGAACGGAGGGTGGTGCTACCGGAGGTGTGGCAGATGAAGGTGGCTGTGGTGAATGCCTGACACTACCCCCTCCTCCAGGGGCGGCTCCCGATGCCCTAACATGACGTCGAGGGTGACCTCGACCGCGAGGGGCTGGACGATCCGGATGGTCCCGATGAAAGTCTGATAGCAAGGTGGGGTCGAGTATGTCCTCACGAGAGACCCAAGATCGCTCCTCGGGTCCATACACCTCCCAGTCGACGAGATATTCCAACCGGCCCTCTCGACGCCGTGAGTCCAGGATCTCATGGACGGTGTATATGGAAGGTGGTTCAAGGATCTCCGGAGGAGGGGGTTCCACTTCAGCTCCCGGTTGTTCTGTGGCAGAGGGATAACAGGGTTTAAGCAAGGAAACGTGAAATGTGGGATGAATACGATACCTTGGCGGGAGCTGAAGTTGGAAAGTGACTTCGTTGATGCGTCTCAGGATCTTAAACGGACCAATGTAGCAGGGACTCAGCTTGTGACAGGGTTGACGTGGGCGGAGGTCCCGTGTCGACAACCAAACCTGGTCCTCAGGTTGGTATTCGGGAGCAGGTCTTCTTCGGATGTCGCCGAAGTGCTTGTGTTGTCGCACGGCCCGCTGTAGATGGTGATGAGCTGAGTCCCACACTCTCTCGCTCTCTCGAAACCAGTGGCCGACTGCTGGAACATTAGAGGGTTCCTCCGTCCAGGGAAACAGCGGAGGCTGGTACCCGAGTACGCACTGAAATGGTGTTAAGCCGGTGGTATCTTGGCGCAGTGAATTCTGTGCGTACTCGGCCCACGGGAGGAACCTGCTCCAGCAGTGTTGGTCTGTGTGACAGTATGCCCAGAGGTAACGTCCGAGCTCCTGGATCTTCCTCTCTGTCTGGCCGTTAGTCTGTGGGTGATATCCAGAAGACAGGTTAACAGAAACACCAAGTAATTTGAAGAAAGCTTTCCATACATGAGAGATGAATTGAGGTCCCCGGTCCGACACGATCTCCTCGGGCAAGCCGAAGTGGTGAAATAGGTGTTGAAACAGAATCTCTGCTATTTCCATCGCCGTGGGTAAACCCTTCAGGGGGAAAAACTTGCACATTTTAGAGAAACGATCCACCATGACCAGTATGCAAGTGTTACCTTCGGCTGCCAGGAGATCAGTCACAAAGTCTACTCCAATGTGGGACCAGGGCCTCTGTGGGATGGGTAGTGGAACCAGTTTGCCTGTAGGGAGCTGACGAGGAGAAGTAGACATGGCACAGACAGAGCAACTCTGGACGTACCTGATGGTATCCCGGCACATACTGGGCCACCAGTAACGAGATTGTAAGAGCGAGAGGGTCCGTTGGCTGCCAGGGTGTCCAGAGCCCGGAGACTGATGAGCTGTGTCCAGAAGGCCTTGACGTAGGGCGAGAGGAACGAAGATCTTGCCTTCTGGGCATTCCGGCGGAGCAGCTTCCTGGAGAGTGGCGCTGCGGATGTCCTCATCCATCTCCCAGATGATGGGGCTGACGATTAGGTTGGAGGGTACAATAGACTCAGGGTCGACGGAGTGATCAGTGGAATGTAGTCGTGATAAGGCGTCCGCTGAGATGTTCTTAGAGCCAGGTCTATAGGTGATTTTGAAGTTGAACCGTGTGAAAAACAAGGCCCATCTTGCTTGTCGGGGATTGAGTCTCTTGGCCTCCCGGATGTACTGAAGATTTTTATGGTCAGTAATGATAGTGAAGGGATGTTTAGAACCCTCCAACCAATGGCGCCACTCCTCCAGGGCAAGTTTGATGGCTAGGAGCTCTCTATTTCCCACGTCGTAATTCTGCTCCGCCGGTGACAGCTGTCGGGAGTAGAAGGCACAGGGATGGAGGAGTGGAGGATCACCGACCGCTTGAGACAGTACCGCACCTGCTCCCGTGGTGGATGCGTCGACCTCTACCTAGAGGTGCGGTACTGAAAATCTTCTTGAGATGGAGAAAGGCTTTGTGGGCAAAGGGGTTCCAGCAGACTGTTTTGGGTTTTCCCCTCAGGAGGGAGGTTAGCGGCGCAGTGATGGTACTATAGTCCTTAATGAATCTTCTGTAGAAGTTGGCAAATCCTAGGAAACGGAGTTCCTTGACAGTAAGTGGTTGAGGCCATTCCTGAATGACAGATACTTTTCCCTGATCCATCTGCACACCCTCGGCTGAAATGATGTAACCCAGAAAGTGTACTGATGGACGGTGGAACTCACATTTTTCCAACTTGAGACTGTGTTCACGGAGTTTGTGGAAGACCTGCTGGACATGGTGGCGATGTTCGGCCATGTTCCGGGAGTAGATCAAGATGTCGTTGATGTAGACAATCACAAACCGATGGAGGAACTCCCGGAACACCTCGTTCATAAACTTTTGGAAGACGGATGGGCTGATGGAGAGGCCGTACGGCATTACCCGGTATTCGTAGTGGCCGGTGGTTGTCACAAATGCCGTCTTCCACTCGTCTCCCGCACGGATACGAACAAGGTTATACGCACTCCGCAGGTCCAGCTTCATGAAGACTTGGGCTCCATGAAGCTCTTCGAGGGCGGCTGGGACCAGAGGGAGCGGATAGCGTTGTTGGATGATCTGGGAGTTGAGTTGTCGGTAATCAATGCATGGCTGTAACCCCCCATCCTTCTTGCCCACGAAGAAGAAGCTGGAAGCGGCCGGTGAAGTCAATGGCTGAATGAACCCTTGAGCAAGGGCCTCCGAGATGTATTCCCCCATCGCCTGGTGCTCCGGGATGGACAGAGGATATACTCGCCCCTTGGGGAGCTGGGCCCCGGCAGCAAATCGATGGCACAATCCCATGGCCGATGTGGTGGTAACAAGGTGGCTGCTTGTTTGCTGAACACATCCTGGAACGCCATGTACTCAGCTGGGACTTCAGGGACGGAGGCTTGATCCGGGCTTTCAATACGAGTAGAAGACAGGATGACAGGATCTGCAGACGAACGGGGTAAGTTGATCAGACAGAGTTGATTACAGTGGTAACTCCAGCGAAGGACGTCGCACGGGTCCCAGCTGAGTTCGGGATGGTGTTGTTGGAGCCATGGGCATCCCAGGATAATGCTGGCGGTGGAATCCTCCAGTACCAGAAATTTTATGTCCTCCTGGTGAAACAGTCCAACTTGTAAGGTGATGATAGGGGATGAGTACCGTATTTTCCCATGCCCCAGTGGTTTTCTTTGGATAGTTTTGACGGCAAAAACTTGATGATGGGGTCGACGAGCAAGTTGGAGTTGATTTAAACAGTCTTGGGAGATGAAGTTGCCTGAAGAACCAGAGTCTACCAGCGCAGAAACACATAGAGAAATATTAGAAGTATGCAGCGTTACAGGTAGCAAAGTGAGAGAGGAAATTTCCACCTCTGTGGAGAGGGTACTCACCACGGGGCGTGGAGGTCTGACGGGACACTGACGGAGGTGATGACCAGGTTGTCCACAATATAAACAGTCCATTATTAATTCTTTGGTTCCGTTCGGTGCGTGATAGACGTGTGGAGTCAATTTGCATGGGTTCTGGTACTGGAGTACAAACAAACACGCAAATGTCGCGGGCATGGCCATGGGAGATCCTGAGACTGATGGCGGCGCAGATGGCAGGCTTGTGCACAATTCAGAATTGAATTGAGAATGACTCCTAAATTCCAATTCAATTCTTGAATTTGAATTGAATTTGAATTGATGTCAAAAACAGGATCTAGAATTACAATTTGAATTTGAATTAAAGGAAGCAGAATTGCAATTCAATACAAATTCAAAGAAATTCATATACATAAGTGAAGTGTTTAACAAAGAAGCTTTACAATATATGTCAGATATGATTTCATTACATATTCTATAAATGATATTAGTTTGAACTACTTGTACAGATTTCATTAACAGGAAATGTTTTCCCCCCAGCAATGAATGTTAAAAGCTCTAGTCACAGAACACATAATTAAGTTTGATTTATTGGAATTGTAATTTTGTGGAACACAATGGAACGTGACTCCATATCCCAGAATGCTTTGCTTTAACCAAATATTTAAAATGGTTGCCAAACAAGAAATTTATTTCAAGAATTTGATCAATATCTATATGTTGGAACAAAATGTATGCAGGGTTGAGGAGTGACTAGTTATGTGTAATGAAATTATGCTATTAAATTACAAAATTAATGTAATTGTATGTGAGATTCAACACATTCTTTCTGTTGTATGACTGTGTGGAATGTCTTTGAATTGCCATAAATTTAATTCCACTTCCTGTCATTCCAACTCCAATTCAAATTCAACTTCCTGTGGGGCGGAGTCAATTCAATTCAAATTCCAACTCATGAATTGAATGGCGGCCAATTCTGAAATTCTGAATTGTGCACAAGCCTGGCAGATGGAGGTTGAAACGCTGCCTTCAAGGCATTCACCAACTCGGCGAAGGGGTTTGTGGCGGCGGGTGTTTCGGTGCTCATGTTGTATAGTTCTGTTTAGCAGTCTGGTCTTCTGTCACACACACACACAAGGGGATGGAGGAGATGAGAGATGAGTGGCAATCCAATCCAATAATTTATTTACAAAAGTCTTATTTAAAAGACAAAGCATTAAACAGTAAAAGATGTTCTTAACTGATGCTTAGGTAAGTTTTAGAAGTCCAAGAGTCCATGAGAAGAGCCACGCCACATCAAATCAGCATAAATGGGAAGGAGAGTCAGATTCAGCATGTGAACGGTAGACCAGACAATGGGCAAGTGGCAGAGTGTCCTATTTATAGGGCGTGGCTCAACGAGGAACAGGTGATGCGAGTTAGAATTCGGGTGAGGCAGAACGAGTGGGTGGTGCTACCGAAGGTGTGGCAGATGAAGGTGGCTGTGGTGAATGCCTGACACTTCTATAAATCCTATACTTATAATACATTAGAGCAGGGGTTAGGGAACGTTGATCCTGGAGGGCTGGTGTCCCTGCAGAGTTTAGCTCCAACCCTAATCAAACACACCTGAACAGACTAATCAAGGTCTTCAGGATACAGGTAGGTTTTTTTATTTTAGGCTTGAAGCTGAACTCTGCAGGGATGTGGCCTTCCAGGATCAACATTCCCTACCCCTGCATTAGGGTATTCTTAAGGCATTATAATGAAAGAATGAATAATGTGTTATAAGAAACCTTATAAAATGTTGCATTATCTTATAAATAATTATAAGAACAGTTTTAATGTATTATAATACTTTTTTGTGGTTAAGAGTATGATGATTTATAACACAATAAACACGCTGCATTGACTTAAGTTCAGTGGATTATAATGTATTATAGTCATATTGTATTATAGGTCTCATATCTCGCCATTGTTTAAGATCTGCACAATAACATATTACTTATTAATATGTTATACTAATATACTTATTAGTGTTTTTACTAAAAATAACAAATACAAAGTCTTCATAAAAACATTCCAATAGTCTATAATTGTAATGAGGACTCGTGAGAAGCGTGATAGATCCAGATGCAAGCTTTAATGAATACAACGTGGTCAAGACAGGGTCGATCTCCAAACGAACAGTAACACATGGGCAAAGACAAAAGCAAAATCCAAAAATAACCAGGCAGAGGGTCAAAGTCCAAGTGAGCAGTCCAAGTAAGCAAAATAAACAAGGCTATGAAACTAGGCAAAACTATGGCAATGAAACAGAACTAAACAATGGCAAAAACAAGGCAAAACTATGACACAAAACAAAACTGAGGAAAAATAACAAAAACCAGGCAATGAAATAGGAAAAACGATTAGTAGAGTCCACACAGCAAAACAATACTTTGCAGGGGTTGTTTGGCATGGTCTGCCTTTTATGGCTGCCAAACAGAAAGTCACTGTAGAAGCAGCAGAGGGAGCAGTAACAGACAGTCTATGGTTGAGGGCTCCCTCTGCTGGCGTGGCGTTACAATAATGTGGTCTTATTAATTATGAGTGGTCAGTGTCTGATTTAAGTGAAGTAACTTTGCTGTACTTAAAGAAGACAAAGAATACTTATAAATTAATGATAATAATAATAATAATAATAATATTTTTTTCTCAAACAGCAATAAGATCAGGTATCAGATCATATGAACGTGTGCACATTTGGTTTGAACTATTTTTATTGTAATATCAGTTTGATTATTTTTATGGTACCCTTTACGCAACTGTTGATAGTAACTCTGCTAGCAGTCACTGGAGTATTAGTAGACTGTCTGCTTAATATCTGGTAGCAATTTATTTTGATGGTTCCCCAACAGACATTCTACTGACTGTAAGCAAGTGCATCAACTTATGCTACTAACCCCAACCAAGTCTACTGATACTCTGAGAGTTAGTTGACATGTAGTTGCAAAGTTGCTTATAAAGGGGACCATCAAAATAAAATGTAATCTAATATCAAAAAACTAGCTCACAGCATAATTAACATTAACCTCACAGGAAACTCTTCTAACCACTCACAAAATGTAGTAAGATACTGCCCAGATCTTAAATAATGTCAAGATATGAGATAATCCATTATAAATTAAGTGGATTTATTATGGTATTAATTGTGTATTATACATAATCATACACTTAAAAGTTATAACCACAAATGCCTAAGTATTATAATGTATTATAATTGTTGTTATGATTACTTATGAGATGATAAAACATATTATAAGGTTTTTTATAATGCTTTATGCATTAATTATAATTCCTTAAGAATACCCTTATAATGTATTCTAAATACAGGCTTCATAGAAAGTGTTACTGGATTGACAAACAATTGAGGAAATATGGGAGAACAATCAGTTGGTGGGTTTTGCTCTTACATACTTAAATTTGGAGTTTAGAGTTTGGATTTAGATGTCAGTAACAATTATTCTGTTTGGTTCTCTCTCTTCACAACCCCAACAGTGCTAAAGTGTTAAATATATAAAATATATTACAGAGTTAAACATGTTAAAGCAAATGTTTCTTATTTTATTCGCCCTCCCTAACTCTCTCTCTCAGGAGTTGAAGCCTACAGCCTTTCTGTCCATGCAGCAACTGATGGAAAAAGGAGTATTTTTTAATTATGATGTTGTATTATGTGTTATTGCAAAAATGAGTATATATATATATAAATATACATTCTTGAATCATTCTTGAGTCTCGTGTCTTGCCTGTCTACTAACTTTTAAATATTTGGCTTTAATTTAATGACTGCAAATGCTGATTTCATGTGATTCCATCTTTATTATACCTGATAATGAACTAAATGGTTAAACTTAAGAGGGTTAATCAATATACAGTATATTTCAAGAAACTAAGACTTAAGATGCTCCACTCTTTCAGTTGTTTATTGAAATATTTTTTTCCTTTATATTTTAAGCGTAAATTAATTTGTTTTAATTTTAAATTGTGACTCAAAAGCAGGTATTACACACTTTGTAATCAACATATCACAATGGAAATAAAAAAATGTTCCTGAGATTCAATATCTTTGACAACATGTACAAACAGTACTACAAACTAAACCACTAGGGTCCTAGAAATGCGGTCCTGAAAAGGCAGCCTCCACTATATCATCCAATTCGGTAGGTGGCACTGTTACAAAAAAATAGGGTCCTAGAAATGCGGTCCTAGATCTGCGGTCCTAAAACCAAGTAGGGATAACTGCAGGCTGGAGCAATGGGCGTCCCGAAAGGTATGGGCGTGCCTAAAGGTAAGGGGAGTGTCAAAAGGTTTCTCATTGGTCAAAGGAGCTTCTGCGTTGGCCAATCAGCGGTAACCATACTTTTATGAAACATGGCGGCGGTAATGCGTATAACTGCGATAGCTTGTTAAGAAGTCGTCATAATATATTATTTTCTTTCGCACTGTATTTTTCAATTTTAGTATTAATTTAACTGTTGTTGACAGACACGTTACTGTGAGACAAAGCAACGACTGTATTTACATCAAAGCTTGTATCGATGTTCATTTTGTTTTTAAAAGATGTTCATTTTGTTTTTGTCATCATGATACGTACATCAAACATGGTTTGCTTTATGTTTATTTTACTATTTGTAATTGTGTCTGTTCTGCTGTTATAGATTTTTTTTATTGACAATGTGACAAATTCAAAAACATGACAGAAAACATAACAGAAAATATAGAGGCAAACAACAAACATAACTACAACAAAAATAAATATATAAAAACAAAGAGAAATGTATGAATACATATAGAATGTGTAGTGCAAACATTTTGCACAGCCTTTCTATATATGAGAGAGGAGTATGTAAAAAATAGTAATAAAAATAATATTAAAATACATTTGTAATATATACTGTTTCTGCTAATAATATTATCCAGTTGTAACATGTTTTGTAGATACATTTCTTACAAAATATACATTGTGCACAATTTTACTGTTGTTTGTATTATATTTTTATGACAGGTTGATGTTTCTGCAAAAGACTGCATTCTATTTCCATCATGGAGCAAGTCCCACTGGATGGTTTGTGTAAGTCATAATTAAAACATTTTTGATAATTCAGTGTGTTTTTTTTTTTTTTTTTTTTTTTTGCTGTACAAAAAATGCAGATGGCAGGTACAGTCAAGTGTACAGGTCTTTTACATATAAGTTCAGTAGTTATGTTCAGAAATACCAGTTGAACAGTTCTTTTTCAGATGTTCTCAACTGCTGTGTGGTGGTTCTGTTCTAAATCATTCAGTGTTTTTCTTTTTTTATTTATTTTTTTGTGTCTTGGTGGTTCTTATAGGAATGATTGTCATGCTGTCGTGGTGTGCGAGGAACGAGGAGCATACGAGAGAGTCCAATGCACACACTTTATTTAATGAATCCACATAGGAGGCAGGAACAGGCAGAAACGGCGGGGAAATCCAAACAAAACTAAACATAAACGAACAGCAAGGGGAGACAATACAATCACTGACAAACTTGAACGGCACAACCAAACCTTAAATACACAGAACAACCAATGACAGGTGTGAAATTAGACAATGACGTAACTAACTAGGACAGGAACAGGAAGACCAAATATGGGCAAACACTGGGAAAACAATACACAAAACAGTCCAAAGGGTACATTACACAACAGTGACTTGACTTGGGACGCTATGGTCCGCTGTGGCTTGACCTGGTTCATAGAGATCGGCTGTGACTTGACCTGGTTCGTGGAGACGAGCTGAGGCTTGACTTGGCTCATGGTGACTAGTTGTGGCTTGACCTGACCTGTGAGGATCAGTAGTGACCTGACTTGACTCATGGAGATCAGTGGTGACTTTGCTTGACTCAGGAACCACGGCTGTGACTTTGCTTGACTTGGGTGATACGGCTGTAGCTTTACTTGACACAGGAACAACAGCGGTAACATGACTGGAATTAGGAAGAGCGGCTCTGACTACACTTGACACAGGAAACACAGCTTTAACCTGACTAGCCTGAGGAAGAGCAGCTCTGACTTGACTTGATGCAGGGAATACAGCTCCAACTTGACTTGACACTGGAACAGCAGCTGTAGCTTGACTTGACACTGGAACAGCAGCTGTAGCTTGACTTGACACTGAAACAGCAGCTGTAGCTCGACTTGATTCTGGAACAACAGCCGTAGCTTGACTTGTCACTGGGACAGCAGCGGTAGCTTGACTTGACTCGAGAAACACAGCTGCGACCAGACTGGACTCAGAAACTTGACTTGGCTCAGGACACGCAGCCACAACTTGACTCGGCTGAGAAGACGCAGCTGCAACTTGACTTGACTCAGGCAACGCAGCTGCAACCTGACTGAACTCGGAAACTTGACTCGACTCAGGAAACGCAGCTGCAACTTGACTTGACTCGGGAGATGCAGCCGTTACTTGACTTGACCTAGAAGACGCAGCCGCAACTTGACTTGGCTCAGGACAAGCAGCCGCAACTTGACTCGGCTCAGAAGACGCAGCTGCAACTTGACTTGGCTCAGGGGATGCAGCTGCAACTTGACTAGCCTCAGGGAATGCAGCTATAACTTGACTAGACTCAGGAGACGCAGCCGCAACTTGACTTGACCCGGAAGACGCAGCTGTCACAGGATTTGACTCGGGAGACGCAGCTGCAACTTGACTTGGTTTAGGAGACGCAGCTGCAACTTGATTTCACTCAGGAGATGCAGCTGCAACTTGACTTGACTCAGGAGATGCAGCTGCAACTTGACTTGACTCAGGAGATGCAGCTGCAACTTGACTAGCCTCAGGGAACGCAGCTATAACTTGACTAGACTCAGGAGACGCAGCCGCAACTTGACTTGACCCGGAAGACGCAGCTGTCACAGGATTTGACTCGGGAGACGCAGCTGCAACTTGACTTGGTTTAGGAGACGCAGCTGCAACTTGATTTCACTCAGGAGATGCAGCTGCAACTTGACTTGACTCAGGAGATGCAGCTGCAACTTGACTTGACTTGGAAGACGCAGCTGTCACAGGATTTGACTCGGGAGACGCAGCTGTCACTTGACTTGACTCGGGAAACGCAGCTGCGACCAGACTGGACTCGGAAACTTGACTTGGCTCAGGAAACGCAGCTGCAACTTGACTTGACTCGGGAGATGCAGCTGTCACTTGACTTGACCTAGAAGACGCAGCCGCAACTTGACTTGACTCAGAGAATGCAGCTGTAACTTGACTCGGCTCAGAAGACGCAGCTGCAACTTGACTTGGCTCAGGACACGCAGCTGCAACTTGACTCGGCTCAGAAGACGCAGCTGCAACTTGACTTAACTCGGGAGATGCAGCCGTCACTTGACTTGACTCAGAGAACACAGCTGTAACTTGACTAAACTCTGGAGACGCAGCTGCAACTTGACTTGGCTCAGGACACGCTGCCGCAACTTGACTCGGCTCAGAAGACGCAGCTGCAACTTGATTTGGCTCAGGGGACGCACCTGGAACTTGACTTGACTCAGGAGATGCAGCTGCAACTTGACTAGCCTCAGGGAACGCAGCTATAACTTGACTAGACTCAGGAGACGCAGCCGCAACTTGACTTGACTCGGAAGACGCAGCTGTCACAGGATTTGACTCGGGAGATGCAGCTGCAACTTGACTTGGTTCAGGAGACGCAGCTGCAACTTGACTTGACTCAGGAGACGCAGCTGCAACTTGACTTGACTCAGGAGATGCAGCTGCAACTTGACTTGACTCGGAAGACGCAGCTGTCACAGGATTCGGCTCAGAAGACGCAGCTGTCACTTGACTTGACTCGGAAATGCAGCTGCGACCAGACTGGACTCGGAAACTTGACTTGGCTCAGGAAACGCAGCTGCAACTTGACTTGACTCGGGAGATGCAGCTGTCACTTGACTTGACCTAGAAGACGCAGCCGCAACTTGACTTGACTCAGAGAACGCAGCTGTAACTTGACTAGACTCTGGAGACGCAGCCGCAACTTGACTTGGCTCAGGACACGCAGCCGCAACTTGACTCGGCTCAGAAGACGCAGCTGCAACTTGACTTGGCTCAGGGGATGCACCTGGAACTTGACTTGACTTGGAAAGCGCAGCTGCAACTTAACTTGACTCCATATACGCAGCTGCAACTTGACCTAATTCAGGAACCGCTGCCGTAACTACGCCCTTATGGCGCCTTCTCTTTGCTGCCTTCTTGCGAGCCTCTGCGTCCATGCTGCTTTGTGGTCGGTGATTTCTGTCACACTGTCGTGGTGTGCGAGGAATGAGGAGCATACGAGAGAGTCCAATGCACACACTTTATTTAATGAATCCACATAGGAGGCAGGAACAGACAGAAATGGCGGGGAAATCCAAACAAAACTAAACATAAACGAACAGCAAGGGGAGACAATACAATCACAGACAAACTTAGTAGTAGGTGGAGGGAGTGAATGTACAGTGCTCTCTTCCACCTTCAATACCACGACTGAGGTGAGACCCTTGAGCACTGAACCCCCAACTGCTTCCAGGGCACTGCGGCAAAAAAAAAAAAAACACCTGCCCACTGCTCCGGGTGTGTGTTCACTACTCACTGCTGTATCTGTGCGCACTTGGATGGGTTAAATGCAGAGCACAAATTCCGAGTATGGATCTCCATACTTGGCCACACGTTACGTCTTTGGCTTTTCTTTCCTTAAAGACACATTAAAATACAGTAGCATAGTAGGCCTAACTATTCAGCTACAGCTCTGCACAGTTAAAAAATGAGGCTGTTTTTTTTTCCTAATAAGAATATTTATTGTTGTCAGCCACTTTAACATTGTAAATATACAGTTTGACCATTAACACTGCACTGTGCTTACCAACAGGTAAATAAACTTAAATAAGGATTAAAGGTTTTGTTGTAAATTCTAATGTAAAATGGTTATGTCATCTATCATTTTATGGTCTAGGTTCACAGACAGGGCTTAGACTAAACCAGGATTAGGCCATAGTTCAATTAGGACATTTAAGTGATTTTTTTTTTTTATAACGTGCCTTAGAGAAAAAACACATTACTGGTGTGCATCTTGAGACAAAACAAAGGCACTGATATATTTTTAAATCAGTCAGTGCAAATTTCTTTCAGTTGAAGCAGCTCAGACTTACATTTTAGCTTTAAGGTTTCAGGCTTAAGCCTTGTCTGTGAAACCAGGGGTATATGTTTTTTTCTTTGATCCAGCTACCATCAGACCTGCTAAAACAGATTCATCTGGATGTTGTGTATGAAGAAGGATACTGGATACTGTGGCATCAGAAAAAAGGGGGTTTTCACAGCGTTTTATTCTGACAGAGTGTTTGATGGCTTCTGTTCTATGGACTGCTACTACAGCATGGATGAATAAATTGATGTATTAATGAATTTGGGTGTGATTATTTATTTATTTATTTAGTGTAGACCAAAAAAAAAAAAAAAAAAAAAAAAAAAATTGTGAAAAAAAAATTGTGTAGACAAGCTAAAACTGAATAAATGTTTTATTAGCTAAAATTGTCTGTTTGCCAAATTGGTTAATGCAACTTAACAGACGGTTATTAAACAGTACTTATTCTACTGGCTCTTCTGATTCTTCTTCTACTTCTTATTATTATTATTGTGTTATATCAACCATATATGTTTGTCCTTATCAGGCAAAACATTTTTAGTTTCCATGCACTTTTAGCAAAAGTACAGAAAAACTGTAAAGCATGGTTCATAACAGTAGAAATTACTGATTCTATAAAATTTTTTCTATCCTGTGTAATCAATACAATGGTAATATATCACTAAAAGATATTTCGAACTTATGAACAGCTTGTGAGTTCCCATATACATAAAATAATAGTTATAATTCGTTTTTGATTAATTATTTTGATTATGGATGCACTATAAGACCTTTGCAAAGACGCGGTGGTGAAGACGTCAGTAACCTGCGGCTATTCAGAATGAAATTCCGAAGGTACATTCAAAAGTAATATTTTTTAATATCATGATCACTATTTTTACAGTGAAAGAATGGGATTTGGGTTTATAGAATTGTATTGGATTTATTACTTAAACAGATTAAAGGGGTTAATAGCGTTTAAGATAACAGCCTGCCTTTATATTAAACAAGAAACTCGCAACCAATTGTAAAGACCTTTCGGCACACCCATTACTTTTTGGCACGCCCCTACCTTTCGGCACGCCCACTGCTCCAGGCTGCAGATACCCCCGTCTCCCTAAAACTGCAGCCTCTCCGGTTGTGCAGGCATACCCTTCTCGGCGCAGTAGCTCTCCACCGACTGCGCTGACCAAAAGCATGACGGGAAACGCCTGGATGACGACACACTCTTGACTGCACTGATTTCACTCCTCCCCTTACTGCAGCCGCCTACTCTCACCTACATTTCAGGCGAGGCAAGGCGCATCTCAAACGAGCCTATTTAAATGCAATATTTATCAAATACAGACTTTTCAAAAGCATTTTCATGAGCAACAGAAACACGTTTCATATACTGCTTAATACAGCGCTGTCTGAACAACAATAATGATAAACATAAACATATACTGTATAAATACTAATAAAGTGGGGTTATATATGGTTTTATCACTGTTTTATGATAGATCTGACTCAATATAACATTGCGACTACAGTAAATACACTTTTATTGTTCTAAAAACACAGATTTGTCAGCATTATCAGACTTTTAGGATGTTAGAATAAACCCAAAACACACGTGATCGTTGTCATGCGGTGAATCTGGCCAATCGTGAAACAGTCATGTGGTCATCAGAGCTCCTGCAGCCGCTCTGAAGAAACTGCACCAGCTGAGTCAGTCGCGGTACTTTGATGCCACACGTGACAGTCACAAGGCGTCTGCGCCGCCTCAAGTCGGACAAAATAGGTGTGTTCGACTTAACGCAGCGCTGCGCAGCTCGATCAAATTCTGACTTGAAGCAGTGCATGCCGATTAGAAATTTTGTCCGACTTGAGGCGGCGCCGACGCCTCGTGACTGTCACATGTGGCATCAAAGTACCGTGATAGCGATTCAAGAGCAGCGACTGACTCAGCCGGTGCAGTTTCTCCAGAGCAGCTGCAGGAGCTCTGATGACCACATGGCTGTTTCACGATTGGCCAGATTCACCGCATGACAACGATCACGTGTGTTTTGGGTTTATTCTAACATCCTCCAGTCCGATAATGCTGACAAATGTTTTTAGAACAATAAAAGTGTTTTTACTGTGGTCACAATGTTATATTGAGTCAGATTTATCATAAAACACTGATAAAAGCATATATAACCCCACTTTAGTATTTAAACAGTACATGTTTATGTTGATCATTATTCTTGTTCAGATGGCGCTGTATTAAACAGTATATGAAACGTGTTCCTGTTGCTCATGAAAACGCTTTTGAAAAGTCTGTGTATTTGATAAATATTGCATTTAATTCACTTCATCTGTGATAGAGCACGCAAACACCGCGAGAGCTTCACTAACGAGAGCAGAAAGTGTCCGACTTGACGCCTCCATTTTCAACTCCGCCCCCGACTGCTCTCGGCTACTCTCGTTGATCACCGTCTGTAGCCGTAGATGAAGTCGAACACACCTAATTTCTAACCGGCATGCACTGCTTCAAGTCAGAATTTGATCGAGCTGCGCAGCGCTGCGTTAAGTCGAACACACCTATTCCTATAGGTAGATGTGATCAGCTGATGCGAGCTTGACTCACGTAATCTGCCAGAACTAAGGCTATATGCTTAATTTCACCTCAAAAATGAAAATTCTTTGTTCTAAATCTGTATGAGTTTCTTTCTCATACTTAAAAGAGGATGTTTTGAAGAATGTGAGTAACAGTTGATTGTAGCCTTTTATGTCTATAGTATGGAAAAACATGCCATGGAAGTGGATGGCTACCATCAACTGTGTGGTTACAAACATTCTTCAAAACATCTTCTTTTGTGTTCAGCAGAAGAATAAAACTCAAGATTGAAGCAATTTGTGGGTGAGTAAATGATGCCAGAATTTTTATTTTTGGGTGAACACTTTTAAAAAGTTGACTTTTATTAAATCTATAAATCATTTACTTTAAGTCATTGTTTTATTCATCTTTTATTGTGTTAATATATTTTAGTTCATATAATATTTATATTTTTATATAATATTAAAAAACACTGAAGTTCTGATAATTGCATTTAATTTAAATGTAAACTATAATATATTTTAATTTGATTGCAAATAACATGCAGTTACGTGTCTGAAAACATTTCATTCAGTTCACACTTGTATATGCTTTTAAAGTGTTATTTCCATAATAGCACTATGTTTAAAAGCATGTACACACACACACACACACACACACACACACACACACACACGTTTGTCTTTGTGAATTGTGGGGACTTTCCATAGACTTCTATAGATTTTATACTGACCAAACGATATTGTCTATCCCCTAACCCAACCCTAACCCTAACCCTAGCCCTCACAGAAAACATGTTTGCATCATTACACTTTCAGATAAACATCATTTACTATTTTTAATCATTTTTTAACATTGTGGGGATTGCAGGCCGGTCCCCACAATGTCAAAAATTTTAGGTTTTAAAAAAACAAGTACACACGCACACACACACACAGGTGTAATACTCAGACTGCTGGATGTGTTGTGTTGTGGTGTTGTGGTGTGTTTGCTGTAGTGAATCAGTGCTGTGTGGATGTGATGTTCATTCTGTCTGGTCTGTCTGGTCCAGGTTTCATTTCCCGGGCCGCTGTGCAGTGACTCTTCCTGCGGCTCTGGCACGACACGAGTCTGAAATCATCTGATGCTCAGAGCCGCACTGGATCAGCTGGAGCTCAACCTGAATGAGAACAGCACATACAATAATAGAACAGATTCATTCCTCTGCTTTTGAAATATCAACTACTGTATATAAACTGGAAATGGGCCAAAGTATAATCGCACAGACGCTGATGTTGCTGGAGTGAATGTTAGTGCTGTTGACAGTTTTCCATGTGCCTTAACTTTCTCAAAGAGTTTGATAAATCAGTGTCAGTGTTCCTCATGTAGAGGAGCTGTACTGGATGCGTTTCTTCAGTTCATCTGCTTGATTAATGTGTGATAAAGCAACATAATATTCCATTTTACATAGAGAAGTGTCTGTGGTGTGTTTGTGTGTGTGGTGTGTGTGGATGTAGTGCTTTACTCTGAAGGGCCACTAGAGGGATGACAGCGTTTGTCTTCATTTCATTCCAGCATTAAATACCAATGAATAAAAGTGTTTTTCACTGAATGTGTCTGGATTCATGATGTTCAGTCAGTGTTGTATCTGTGGCTGCAACAGGGGCGGATCTATAAAACAATTTTTAGGGTGGCAAAGGGGTGGCATGGGGTCTATGAGGGGTGGCAACACCAAGGCAGGCCCCATGCATAGTTTTAGGGGATTTATAGTCTGAGATACACAGCTGTGTTCACAAATATTGCATTACCATTAGGTAATCATCTATACTGTTTAAAATGAAAAATAAATAACATTTCAATATCCATCATGGAACCAAGCCAATACACAACATATAAAGCTTCAACAGGTTATAAATATTTCTGAGCTTGTATCACTAAAGAAGACATGAAGTTCTATTAAAATTACATAGGCTACTTAGATGGTATAAATCACGTTTTAGTGCAAGTTTAAGAGCAACAAAAACATTTGAATATCCTAACATTAGAAAGAAATACAATAATATGAGAGATCAACAACACTATAACAAAAACAGATACAGATGTATTAATCAGCAATTTTTTCTTTTTCAAAAAAGATTTTTCATTTTACTACTGTAAAGTAATCTTGCAGTAGATAATAATCACTAGAAAAGTTCAAATAACAAAGAATTGTATATGAACTTGGTATGCCACAATACCACAATACAGTTCAGAGAAAAAAATAAAATAAAAATAATAATAATGCGCAATTTTCTGCACATATGGCCAAATTTCATTACAGTATACAGTACTATGGTAGTTTCTTGATCTTCTGACACAATACTATATCTCTAGGCAGTCATTTCTCAGTTCTGCAAAAACGCAGTACACATACTGTAAAAAAAATGGTTACAGATCTTTTTTTTTTTTTTTTCAGTTTACTCTTACATATACAGGTGCTGGTCATATAATTAGAATATCTTTAAAAAGTTGATTTATTTCACAAATTCCATTCAAGAAGTGAAACTTGTATAATGTATACATTCATTCCACACAGACTGATATATTTCAAGTGTTTATTTCTTTTAATTTTGATGATTATAACTGACAACTAATGAAAACCCCAAATTCAGTAACTCAGAAAATTAGAATATTACTTAAGACCAATACAAAGAAAGGATTTTTAGAAATCTTGGCCAACTGTAAAGTATGAACATGAAAAGTATGAGCATGTACAGCACTCAATACTTAGTTGGGGCTCCTTTTGCCTGAATTACTGCAGCAATGCGGCGTGGCATGGAGTCGATCAGTCTGTGGCACTGCTCAGGTGTTATGAGAGCCCAGGTTGCTCTGATAGTGGCTTTCAGCTCTTCTGCATTGTTGGGTCTGGCATGTCGCATCTTCCTCTTCACAATACCCCATAGATTTTCTATGGGGTTAAGGTCAGGCGAGTTTGCTGGCCAATTAAGAACAGGGATACCATGGTCCGTAAACCAGCTACTGGTAGCTTTGGCACTGTGCGCAGGTGCCAAGTCCTGTTGGAAAATGAAATCTGCATCTCCATAAAGTTGGTAGGCAGCAGGAAGCATGAAGTGCTCTAAAACGTCCTGGTATACAGCTGCGTTGACCTTGGACCTCAGAAAACACAGTGGACAGACACCAGCAGATGACATGGCACCCCAAACCATCAATGACTGTGGAAACTTTACACTGGACCTCAAGCAACGTGGATTCTGTGCCTCTCCTCTCTTCCTCCAGACTCTGGGACCCTGATTTCCAAAGGAAATGCAAAATTTACTTTCATCAGAGAACATAACTTTCGACCACTCAGCAGCAGTCCAGTCCTTTTTGTCTTTCGCCCAGGCGAGACGCTTCTGACGCTCTGTTGTTCAAGAGTGGCTTGACACAAGGAATGCGACAGCTGAAACCCATGTCTTGCAGACGTCTGTGCGTAGTGGTTCTTGAAGCACTGACTCCAGCTGCAGTCCACTCTTTGTGAATCTCCCCCACATTTTTGAATGGGTTTTGTTTCACAATTCTCTCCAAGGTGCGGTCATCCCTATTGCTTGTACACTTTTTTCTAGCACATCTTTTCCTTCCCTTCGCCTCTCTATTAATGTGCTTGGACACAGAGCTCTGTGAACAGCCAGACTCTTTTGCAATGACCTTTTGTGTCTTGCCCTCCTTGTACAAGGTGTCAATGGTCGTCTTTTGGAAACTGTCAAATCAGCAGTCTTCCCCATGATTGTGTAGCCTACAGAACCAGACTGAGAGACCATTTAAAGGCCTTTGCAGGTGTTTTGAGTTAATTAGCTGATTAGAGTGTGGCACCAGGTGTCTTCAATACTGAACCTTTTCACAATATTCTAATTTTCTGAGTTACTGAATTTGGGGTTTTCATTAGTTGTCAGTTATAATCATCAAAATTAAAAGAAATAAACACTTGAAATATATCAGTCTGTGTGGAATGAATGTATACATTATACAAGTTTCACTTCTTGAATCGAATTAGTGAAATAAATCAACTTTTTGAAGATATTCTAATTATATGACCAGCACCTGTAGAGTAGTGAAACTTCCATAATCTGATGTGCTCTATGTGTAACTTATTTTAGTTGGCACATTTTCCCGAACCATTCATTCAATTCTCAAAACAAAGACACATTTCTCAAAAAGTTTAACAATGAGTTAAACTATGTTAAACATTAGCAAAACTGATGACACAACAATCAGAATCTCTGCGTCCTAACAACAGAGAGAAGAGAGAGCTGAACAAATCAACACAGGAATTTATACTTGTTAACAATCGAGAAAACTGCAATACGACTAGATCCTTACCTAACTCTGCTATCAGTTTCCGTGATCGGCATGTTCTTATTGATTTGACATTATTGTTTTGTCAGATTTGGCAAAAAGGCCTATGTCCATGATGAAAGTGGAGCGAGCGGTCGGAGAATCGCATCACAAACAATGAATTTCAGACATATCCGGACTTATCAGACTTATCTTATATAGATTTATCAGAGGACGAGATAGCCGAAAAGCAGCAATTATTATCTGATTTACGAACAAATGTAAAAACAATTTGTTAATGAACTGGGCAACGCTTTGTGTTTTTGAATCAGAAAGAACCGGTTCATAAGAGTCATTTGTTAATGAAGCCGACTACACTAACTATCATGAACTGTTTATTGAAAGACGTGTTTTTGCCATTTTTTTGCCTTAAGCCGTCATCACCGCTTCTGAAAAGTAGCACATGAAACGCTGCTTTCATTCATGTTTTATTCTGTTATAATTCTGGGGTGGCAGGTGGGGTGGCAGAGCTTTTTCTTAGGGTGGCAGTTGCCACCCCGTGCCACCCTGGTAGATCCGCCCCTGGGCTGCAATAAATTAATTAAAAGTGACAGTAAAGAATTATTTATTATTAAGGATTTAAATTTTATAGTGTTTCAAAAAAATTTATAGTGTTTTTTATTTCAAATAAATGCTGTTCTTTTGAACTTTCTGTTCATGTGTGAACATTTGCTGTTTCTTGAGCAGTAAATGAGCATATTAGAATAATTTCTAAAGGATCATGTGATTTGCTATTTATATCAGCCATCAATCTGACTGTCTCTCAATGATTCACTGCAACACTGGCTGATTTCATACACACACGCACACACAGACACACACGCTATAGGGATATTCTATAGCTGTAATGGTTTTTATACTGTACAAACTGCATAAGAGTCATTCCACAAAACCGGTACAATTTGAGTCCCTCTGACCTTTTTAAGTGTATTTTATCTATTGGGTCAAAAATCTATATTTAAAAGCTTCCTTAATAAGATTTAAAACATGGAGTACATTTTGTCTTTATATTAGAAATGATCTTGTTTGTTTCCGTTGACACCACCTATTTTGTCATGTCCCTCATGACCTTTTATGAAAGTGTACTTGGGAGATGAATAATAAAATAAGAAAAAAGGACCATACATTTTGCCATTCTCATAAATGTCTGTCTGTGCTTTTTTGCTGGTAATGTTTTTTTTTTTTCCTAAATTCATGATTATTCATTAAAATCATATTATTTAGTTCCGTACCTCAGTAACCCCTCAACCCCTGTTACACAAATCATTCTCCCCCCATAAAAATAATGAACTGATTCTTATGTGACATCATTAACAGGAAGTGACATCATATAAGTCTTCTAAACAACATTAGGCTTGTTTGAGATGAGCAAATTCTGCGCAGAATCGATCACCGGTGATCACCGCAAGATGCATGTGCAAACTGTACACCACCAAGTCGCAATTTTATGCTATGTTCACAATTATTACCAACTTTAAATATAAGAACATAAAATTGATAATTATAATCTATAAACATAATATTCTGGGATAGGCCTATGTCATTCTGAGCTTTTATTTTTGATGCTTGTAAGATGTTGTTTTTAATTCGGCTGACTATACAATGTGTCAATAGATTAGCTCACAATATCAGACTATATGCGATATTGTTTTCAGGAGATGAAGTCATTTTAACAGCCTATTATTTTCAATAAATCAACAATAACAAAATATAGGAAAATATATTCTAATCACACATTTCAAAACAATGCAGGATCATTTTCAAATGTTTTAACTAGTGCTGTCAGTAATGATTATTTTGTTAATCGTATGCTAAAGATTTTATTTATTTATGTATGTTTTGTAATTAAGATAAGTGAACAATAGCTTTCAGTACAAATTAAATAGGTTACATGTAATGATAAAGGCAATCATAATTGGTTGAAATTAAGTATCAAAAGTAAGTCATATTGTTTTACTGATAAACACTATTAAAATACATTAAGACATGCATAAACAATAAAATTGCGTGTTATAGCCTAAGAAATGCCAGCAGACGGCGCCAGCGGCCTGACGATTGTTGTTAAACTTTGCATTACGAGCAAACCATTGTTTCTCTATAATTATTACACTTATTGCAATTATCTGCACCTCAGTTTTTAAGTACATTCTAAAACAGTATGCAACTTACTGATTGTAAATTTTAATTCAAATTACTAAATAGATGCCATGGTTGACACCTTATTAGGACAATAAAGCCCTGCATACACCTACCCTAACCCTACCCAGTTTTATTTTCAACTTCATTTTATCGAAAATAAATGCTTTTCTGATGTGATCTGAAATTTAAAGAGGGAGAAAAAAAATTTGCCAAAGGCAGACATGACTAGCCCATTCACACGTTGGTGGGTGGAGTTGCAAATACACATTCCCATAAAGACATACAAGGACCATAAATGGTTCTGCCACAAACTCAACTCTGTTGAACAGAACAGTAACAGAGGGTTAAAGGGATACAGATGTTTATGTTGTCCCATTTCTTTTTCTTTCTTCTCTGCAAAATAAAAAAAAATTAAAAGACTTATTGAAGACCACCTTTGTACTTAAATCATATCAAAATCAAATCACCTTTATTTATAAGGTTTATTTATACCGCCTTTAACAATACCGAATTGTGACAAGGCGGCTGTACAGTATTAAATAGGAAATAGTACATCAACAATGCAAAAGGCAACAGTAAACACTCAATTTTCAGGTAAAGGTAGTTAATCAAATACAACAAAATAAAATACAATATTGTGTGAAGATAAAGTGAAGATAAAGTGTCCCCAACTAAGCAAGCCAGAGGCGACAGCAGCAAGGAACCAAAACTCCATCGGTGACAACACATAAACTTTTGGAGTTTTAGGTTCTCACGGAGTGGGAAATCTAAAATTATAAATATATAAAAAGAAATATAAAATTACAGTATACTGGATACCAGATCTAAGATACAGTTATTCAGGTGAAGGAGATTCTAGCAGATGACAAATGCTAAGTATTAAAAGTCTTCCTTCATACTTTTTTTTTTTTGTGAAAATTACAAATTAGTTTAGAAAGAACTAATGTAGTTTTACAGTAACTAGATAACTAACAATTGGCAACAGTGCATAAGAATTCTAAATTTATTCCATGTATTATGAGTGTGTGTCTTTGTGTGTATTGGCCGTGTTACGTCCTCCTTAGAAGTCTAGAGGAATTGAGGAGGCATAACAAAGAGAAATAAAATTTAAATGATAAAAGCGGTGAATAAAAGGAGAACACACTTCAATGATGATTCCAGTAAATGGATCACTACGAATTTATCCAGAGGCTAACACATGCACTTTAGTTCTGAGGCTTCCACTGCATTCCTCGTATAAAAGCTTTAATGAGTATGATTTTAGACATTGTTCAGTCCCCAAATTTGGACTACCCCAGTATTATTCATGTTGATTACTTTCTTTTTCTTCTTTCATTCTTGATTTTGTATTTTTGTTGAAATATCAATTTTTTGTTATAAATATTAAATAATGTTTAAGAACATTAAGTGTCTATTTTGCATTTTTTAATGTCTAAATAGTAAATGTCTGTAACCCACAATAAAATACATAATAAATAATAAATATAACACAATAAAAATAATACTTCAGTTTACAGATAAATAGATTTAATTTATTAGGTGCCTATGGAAAATGTGAATAAAAATATGCATAAATAATATCAAATAAATTAAAAATATGCTCCCAAGGATAACTAGCACACTTCAAACCAGAGAACAACGGCATAATGTAATGAACAAGTGGAAAGATTAAATAGATTACTAAGTAATTAGTTAATTTTAAGACCCTGCAAGATAAAGATTATATCTACCTGTTTGTGGTCCTAAACAAAAAATTATATGAATGAGAAGCGGATTTGGTGAGTTTTGACTCATTGTGCCACATTACTGTTGTGTTTGGTATTTATTTTTTCTGTTCAGTGTCATCATATAATTAATTTTTCTCTTTGCTTGAGTGTGATGAATTTGTTCTGTGAAAAAATATTAGCTCTGAAATTATCAAATTCAAAATAAGTATAATCAATTAATTTACTATTAGTACTATAAAAAAAGACCATCAAACTACTTGATCCACTACACCACAAACTTCTTTCTAATCTAATCTGTAATTTTCACTAAAAAAAAAAAAAAAAAAAAAAAGTATGAAGGAAGACTTTTAATACTTAGCATTTGTCATCCGCTAGAATCTCCTTCACCTGAATAACTGTATCTTAGATCTGGTATCCAGGGTACTGTAATTTTATATTTCTTTTTATATATTTATAATTTTATATTTCCCACTCCGTGAGAACCTAAAACTCCAAAAGTTTATGTGTTGCATTTAAGTACAAAGGTGGTCTTCAATAAGTCTTTTAATTTTTTTATTTTCCAGAGAAGAAAGAAAAAGAAATATGTGCTCGGGACAACATAAACATCTGTATCCCTTTAACCCTCTGGTACTGTTCTGTTCAACAGAGTTGAGTTTGCGGCAGAACCATTTACAGTCCTTGTATGTCTTTATGGGAATGCAGGGCTTTATTGTCCTAATAAGGTGTCAACCATGGCATCTATTTAATAATTTGAATTAAAATTTACACTCAGTAAGTTGCATACTGTTTTAGAATGTACTTAAATACTGAGGTGCAGATAATTGCAATAAGTGGTATAAATAGCAAAAAATCCTATTTTAACATAGTCTAAATAGCCTCTATTGCTATTTGCACTTAGTGCATATAGCCACTGCCTTATTTTATAAGGGGGGGGAGCGCCGCCCGGGCCTGGGCCCGGGTAACTTTTGAGGTCTGGTACAAATTATGACATACATAGGCTATAGACGCATCTGGATTATTCATTAAAAGTTCGCGATCTCGATTCAAACACACACAAACACACATCTTATTGCTATGATGATGACTTCGCCATGTCTATAAAACATTTGAAATCGCAATCACATCAGAATATTTAAACCTGCTTTCCCGCAACCGCTGATCCAGAGAGAGCTCTGGTCAAGTAAGTTAAGCTTTATGTTTAAACAAGCTTCACGAGCAGGATACACGGTATAGGCTACATTTCTTTGTTGCAAACATTAAATAATAACTTAAGTATCGGGATAAATGTTCATTATAGCCCAGCACGGGCCTCATATATATGCCCTAGCCCGGCCCTTGTCAGACAGCTTATCAGAATTCTCGGCCCGAGCCCGTCTTCACCCAAAACACCTTATACTACTGTTTCATCTATTGAAATAGTTCAGTTTTAATGGCAAAGTGATTATATTTCGTTTCATTCTTTTGTTAAGTTAATTTAGAAAAAACATTTGGAGCATTTTTGTTCATTAAATATAGGCTAAGTTTTTGTTTTTTAAAGTAATGACCAAGTGGTCAGCGAAAGACTGATCCGACACATTGATCAAACACGCACAGTCTGTTTGATCAATTTTGCCTTCTCAAATTACGACTTGCCTAAAATAAGATGTATAGATATAGGCCTAAAAGAGTTCAAGTATAAAACAATGTTAGTTTCAACAGATAAATGTGCGCTATTGACGCATACCCAATCCTTTGTGCGGAGAGTGGAAGCTAAAGCCGAATTGCAGGAAATGGAGGCGCCAGCGCGATTACTTGCATTTTTTTTCAGTGGAAACAATTTAAAATGCTCCGTCTTTTATACTAACGGCAAACGGTGCTTTTATTAAATAAAGAAAACAAACATGATGCGCTTTCTGTTGCCTCAACAGGAGCTTCACAAAAATTAACGGAAACTCAGCGAATACATACCTCACAGACATGATACATATATCTATAGAAAGCTTGAAATTATTACTTAACGAAACAAAACTAATACTCTTTCACAAAAACAAAAAACTCTTTCAATAAATAATCTGTAAAGATGCATTTCTCTAAAGGCGCGTCCAAAGAGGAGATGGTGAGTCAGGATCCGCAACTTAATCCTTGGGACGCTGACTCAGAAAACACTGGTTTGTTGATAAATAATTAAAATATCTCCTTTCTATTTCCCCCGACACATTCATTGCAATTGCGTTTGCCGGAGCTGTGTGGGAAGTTTCAGCCCATTGCGTGCGCTGGAAAGCGGATCTCTTCCAGCTGCGCTGATTTGCTGCTGCTGGCGGAGACACTAAACGCTTTCGGAGTCGGTCTCGAAAGTGAAAGCGAAAGTGAAGTCTCGTGTTGTTTCCACCAGCGCAGAAATTTGTTTTTATCACTATAATTGGTGTATGTATAAAATATAAAAATAAGGATAAGCCTAGAACAGGCCCGAAGCCCAGCCGCGTCTGAACTATGACCTGAAAATTGACTTATTTATAACATTTTTGGCATTGTATAAAGTGACTCATTTATAAAGTTAAATAAAACATTTTTAACTAATAACTATACTATTAATATTGTTTTTAATATTAAAATGTAGACTAAAATGTAGCCCTCCAGAGCCTGAGCCTCCTCCTGAGCCCGAGCTGCCTGAGCCTCCTCCTGAGCCCGAGCTGCCTCCAGCGTGCCCTCCAGAGCCTGAGCTTTCTCCAGAGCGCCCTCCTGTGTCAACGCCTACTAAGCCCGGCCTTTCTGGGCTCTCCTGGGCTGAGCATGCCCTAAGTTCCGCCAAGAAAATTTTTTTTGGGGGGGGCTACCCCCCGATCAGTCATGGACACCTGGACTCTGTGCTCGGCCGTGGCTTCCCGAACTCCCTGACCCGCCATGGCCGTATGGACTCTGTGCTCGGCCGTGGCTTCCTGAGCTCCCTGACCCGCCATGGCCGTATGGACTGTGTGCTCCGCCGTGGCTCCCCAAGCTCCCTGATCCACCATGGCACCCGGGACTGTATACTCTGCCATGGCTCCCTGATCCACCATGGCACCCGGGACTGTATTCTCTGCCATGGCTCCCTGAGCTTCCTGATCCGCCCTGGGGTCTCCAGGGTGCCCACCCTCCTGTGGACTGTTTTGTGTGTTTTTCCCTTGTATGCCCTTATTTGGTCTTTCCTGTTCCGTTTCCAATCATCACGTCACTGTTTAATTGTTCTCACCTGTCTCCCCCTGATTGGTCTCTGCATATAAGTTTGGTTGTATTTCAGTTTGGTTGTCGGATATTGTATTGTCATTCTGTTAATGTCATGCTCGGTCTGTTGTTGTTCACTCAGTTTATTTCTAAGTCTGCTTATATTTGGATTCCCTGCTGTTCCTGTCCGTTCCTGCTCGTTGTGTGGATTGTTTTAATAAATGTACATGTTCTGGATCTCCTCGCTCCTCCTCCTCATTCCCCATACACCACGACTGTGACAATTCATGTTATGCACTACATTTAAAGCAAAACATCACAACCCATCACACTCAACCCTGTTACTTATTTGATCATAACAGGGTTGTGTGATGAAGTTATCCACTAATTTAAATTAATATTATTCATTTAAATTGTATTACTTAATATTAAGTAATATTATTATTACTTATACCACATGCATATGTTGAATGTAGTAATGTCCATGTCAAATCTGTAAAAAACAACTATTTATATGTTAAGATGTATTTGTCTCTTCAAACCCGTTACCCCTACATTTTTATTAATTATTTTTTTTAAGTTTATGAAAAAGTTCAGAACAAGCATAAGAATACTGACTTTAGTTTAAATTCTGAAGTTAAGCCACTTCTTTGATCAAAATGATGAGGTTGCTGTCACAAAAAGTTCTATTTCAGGCTTTAGTAAAGCAAAAGTGTGAGATTTTATGTAACTTTTTTAGTTGCAAATACTGAATTATATCGAGGGACATCTGATTAATAAGAAAATGTTGATTTCATTACAAATACATTTTAGAATCATATTCAGAGAGCTCCCATAGTGTCTGTAACGGGGTTGAAGACTAATAGTGCCCTTATCTTAAAATACTACTAATAATAGGGATTTGATGCCTAAGATGGGAAAATATGTTTTTGTGGAAGTCATATGTCATTAATGTTGTGGGGTGTTCAGAAAAGTAATACATTTTGGGAAAAAATCTAAAAATGTGTAAGTCCAAATCGTACCTGTTTCGTGGAATGACTCATAAACCGACCCCTTAAAGAAAACTTTCAGCATTTTTAGATTTTCCAAAAAATTTTCAGATATTAAAACCCTCTCACTCCTGCCTTTTCCTCCGCTGGCAGCCCCTCTGCTCACCCTCAGCCCTTCATCTGTGCGGCGAGATCATTGCGGGTCTGCCAGTCTCCATCGGCATCATGGCTGGAGGATCCCCTGTCTCCACCTGCATCCTCAGAGTCTAGGACTCCACCTCGGCCCGTCGACCCAGCGGCTCCACCAGCTTACTTACTCTCTGCCTTGGCTCAGCAGTCCACTGGCTCTGCTGAGTTCCCTTGTCCCTCTGGCTCCGTCCCTTTGGTCTGTTGTCAACCATTCTTTGCCTGGGACTTCCCTCCTCTGGCTGCACCTTGTCCCTCTGTTCATCCGGCTTCATCAGGTTCCTCCATCCCTCGGCTCCACCTTGGTCCTCTGATGCTCTGGCTCCACCACGGACTTCTGGATCCACACCTCCGCCTCTGGAGCCATCAGTTCAACCTCAGCTCTCTGGATCCATCTCATTACCCTGGCTTATTGGCTCTCTAGCTGTCGGTCGGCCCCTTGTAGTCGTCAGCCCTTCCTCCTCCATAGCTCCACTCTCCGTCGGCTCCACCATGGCTCCACCTTCCTGGCTGTGGCCTGGGTCCCACCTGGCTCCTCCTGCTCCAAGTCCCTCCTGTTTCCTCCCTGGCTCCTCCCTCCATCGTCATCACCCTGGACTCTGGCCCTCTCCCGGGTGTCTGTCCTCCTCCCGAGCCTCCCAAGTTCCCACTCTCCCTATGTTGTTAATCCAGCGTGAGTTTGCGTCAGCAATACCCAGACACCTATCACAGTCACCTTTTTTTTCTTTTATAATCTAATAAAGCTTATTTTGATCAGTAATTTTGTCATTTGTATGTTGCTTCTCTAGAGTCAGGGTTGTAACAGTGTGTCTGTTAAACGCACCTGAATCAATTAATCAAGGTCTTTGCATTTACTTTAATAACAGTCGGGTGTGTTGAAACTAAACTCAGCAGGAATGAGGAACCTAATACACAGACATGCAGACAAACCCGTTTTACACACGACACTCAAACACAGAACCAGAAAACAGGAATCACATGAGTTCAGGGAAAGAGAAACTGAAGTCTAGTTGAGCTGTTGTGTGTTTGTGTCTCTGTATTCATGCAGTAAAATGGCAGACTCCTGTATTTCAGTGGATCAGTTCAGTTGTCCGGTGTGTCTGGATCTCCTGAAGGATCCAGTGACCATCCAGTGTGGACACAGTTACTGTATGAGCTGCATTACAGACTGCTGGAATGAGGAGGATGAGAAGGGAGTCTACAGCTGCCCTCAGTGCACACAGACCTTCAGTCCAAGACCTGCTTTATTTAAGAACGTGGTGTTTGCTGAAATGGTGGAGAAATTGAAGAAGACCAAACTTCCTGCTGACTGTTACGCTGGAGCTGGAGATGTGCAGTGTGACATCTGTACTGGAAGAAAATACAAAGCCGTCAAGTCCTGTCTGGTGTGTCTGAACTCTTACTGTCAAACTCATTTTGAGCGTCATGAGGAGTTTCATTCATGTAAGCCACACAAAGTGACCGATGCCACTGGACGACTGCAGGAGATGATCTGCCAAAAACATGAGAAGATCCTTGAGGTTTTCTGTCGCACTGATCAGAAATGTATATGTGTGCTGTGTACGATGGATGAACATAAAAACCACGACACTGTATCAGCTGCAGCACAGAGGACAGAGAAACAGGTGTTTAAAACTAGACAATGATAGTTTAAGAGACTTAAAATAATGGAGTGAAATATTCACCTGTTCTTGAATATACACCTCTATAAGTGAAATCCCTGCTGAAAAATCCAGCATTGCTGGTCACCAGCAAAAGGTATGTTTTGCATGCTGGGACCAGCATTGGATATTGGTTATTGATTTGCTGGTCCCACAATAAAACTTGTGTACGTGTTACATATCACGTTTCTTTTTGTGTTTTTAAGTTATTTAATAAAGAAAACACATCTTGCTGGTTACGTTTACACAGTAAAATCCCCCGTGCTGCCCTCAGTATATGTATATCTTGACAGCCAGGTAAACTCTTCCCTAACATCAAGACTCTGAAAACACTGGCTCCTCATCCACAGGTTTATTGACATTGTGAGAAAAGGTGAAACTGGAACATACAAAACGAATAATGAATACTAAGCTTCCCCTTTACAAATATAATCAAATTAAACAAATTCAATACTTGTTTTTCCTTTAATTGTTTCAAGTTAACAATAACAATTCACAAGTTCACCCTTACATCTAATCTGGTTGAGCAAATAGTAAGCATATTGTCACGGGGTGAAGAATCACACAACAAGGATGGCTCAAAATAAAGACCCCGGAGGGTGGATTTATTTACAAAGAAGTGAGGGAGGCAAAAACACAAGGTGAGTGCTCCGGTGAGTGGCGTGCTCTCTTCTTAGCAGTGCAGTGGGTCCATGTGGTGCTTGTGGTTGGCAGATCTGTCACCAGCTGTGGTCTAAAAGAACAAAGAGAGAAGCCATTAATGTCCAGTCTCTTGGAGAGAGTTCTCTCCATTTTGCAGCACTCATGCGACTTATGTAGCTGTCTCCTGATGCGTTTCAGCTGGGGCCGATCAGCCAGTGATGAGCGCATTCAGGTGTTCCTTGTTTGTTTCCAGGGCGATGCTGATGACTCCTTGGGACGCTCATCACAATATTTTGGCGTGCTGTCCTGGGGGAAGGCTCCGAGCCCAGAATATGGCCCAAACCCAGAGAACTCCCCCTATCCCAAATATGGGATGAGAATAGATTAAGAGTGAGGAGTTGAGGTGGAGGAGGGATGCCAAAAAAACATTGAATGGTAGAGGCAAGTGGGCTGCGTGCCTATATATGAGTTCGGATGATTAGCTAGATGAGTTACATCTGTGTCGAATTGATTGATTATCTGATTGTGCTCCTCCTGAACCTTGTTATTAAAACATCATTAGTCAAGTATATAGAAAATAATAGACTTCTAACAATCAGCATAATAAAATATAACACCGTCCCCAAATAATGATCTGCAGTCATAGATATTATTAAAAATACATGAGCAGCAACACAACAACTACAACTGACTTACAGCCACACAGCCATAGATGAAATCAATATCTCAACAGAGGATGATTAAACAACTCCAAAAACAGCTTTACTCACTTATTACAAACCAGTTTGGCTTTATTTCTTTCATATGGTTCATGTACAAAGGTTTCTGAAGTCCTTTTAGTTGGGCACTCGGCCATTGACTTTGGATGAATTAACTCTGTTTCAGTAAATGTTGAAAGTGCATGCTATCACTGTTTTCAACAATGGTCCTGACTGCACTGACATATTTTGAAACCAGTGACTGACAGCTGGATTTGGACATATGTGACTTCCATATGTGAAAGTCTTTAAAAAAAATAACTTTTAGTTTTTAACTTTCATTATCAAGTTGTTATTAACTGTTCCATCAAAAGAGCCCTGCAACTGAACAAACTGCTTATGATTAAGCTTCAATTAGGCTTTTTTTTTTTGGTTTTCATATGTCTAAATGTGTCGGGGTTCTCCCCTGACAGTCTTGTCTGTGTTGTCTTTGTTTCATGTTTCTATGTTTGTGTTGTGTCTGAGCACATGGCTCTGTCTTTGTTGTTGTCTGCCATGTGCTTCCCTTGTCCTGCCTCCTTGTTACCCGTTTCCACGCCCCCTTGTTTAGCTTTTGTTTGTCTGAGTGTCGTCACCTGGTCCTTGTGTTCCTCTCTCGTTTGTCTGAGTGTTCTCACCTGTTCCTCATGTTCTCTGCACCTTTATATTGTTCTCCCTTTCCCTCTTGTGTTGCTACTTCATTGTTCAACCTTGCTGTTTGTTTTGCTTGGTCTATGTTTGCTAGCTTGTCTTACTATTTATGATACTGATTATTTCTTGCCAGATTGTTCACTTAATGTCTTGTCTTGTCTTGTCTTGTCTCATTCTGCATTTGAGTTCTCCTTCAGATTTTGTGACAGAATGAACTGGCCAACGCTGGACTCAGCAGAATGAGCATCAGAATCCATCCAGCCACCCACCAATGCTCAGGAGAGACTGACCCGCCAGCGGGGGCTAGCTGCTCTTCGCCAACAGGGCTGGGACTTTTTACCCAGTTTTTCTGGATGATGTCAAGAGGGCTTGATTATGATGACACCACCCTCAAGGAGATATTCAATGCCAGCTTGGATGACCTTGTGCCGAAGTGGGAGATGGAGAATCTCAAGATTTTGAATTTCTGGGACTTCTCTAAGTATATCGGTCATCGCATCCAGTGGGGAATGTCTCCTCTACCACCCAAGTCAGCATGCAACGATCACTCTGCCACACTTCCCTTGTCAATTCAAGACCAAGATCACCTTCTGACTCCTACTCCGAAGCGAAGGGCAAGAAGGAGGAGGGCTCTACAGTATGCTGCATCCATTGACTCTGACACTTTTTCTGTGACCCTAGAGTCTACTGAGATCGCTCCCATTTCCCCTGAGCCTATCAAGTCATCTTGTCAAGCCTCCCCTGATCAAGTATGCACTAGACCCTTCTGAGTCTGTTGAATTAACCTCTGTTTCCCCAGTGTTGGCCATGAATAATCCTGAGTCTGAGCCAGACAAGTCAAGTGTTATTCCTCAGTCAAGTGAGCTTGTTCCAGCCCAGTTGAAGTCTGTACCAATCACTGCTGAGGCGACACAGATCACTGTAAGTCCCCCTGAGTTGGCTGAGTTAGCTGCGGTTACTACAGAGGGGGACAAGCTCACAACATCAACCTGTTGAAAGCGGAGGAAGAGAAAGGCCCGTGCAAAGCAGGCTCAGGTTACAAGTCTAGCGGTTCGAGAAGGTCCAGATCTGAGTGCTCCAAACCCTGAGATCCTGGATGACCCAATTCTGGTTCCTGGTCCAGTGACATTTTCAGAACCACTTACTAGTCAAGTGATGCCCTCGGAGACTGTTTTTACCCATCCTGTCATGTTGCCCGAGGCCTGTTGTCTGTTGTCTGTCAATGCCTGTTACGGACAAGGAGGTCATTCTCAAGCCGGCTTCAGAAGAGGATGTTTCGGAGCCTGCCAACCCTGCTCAAGTCCCTTCCAAGATGGCCAGGTTGGCAGCTATCAGTTCAGCTTCAGTCAATTCTAAGCCAAAGTCCTTCTCTGTCATCCCTGAATTAGTCAACTCCAATACTGTTATCCAGGAGCAGGTTGTGCCAACCACAGTCATCACACACTCAATGATGGAAACGCCAGACATTTCTGAGTCTGCCAAGTCAACCTCTGTCTTCAAGGAATCAACTAAGTGCACTCCAGTCGTTCAACAAGACAACCAAGGTCACTGCCTGCCCGCCTGTGTTGGCCGAGTTGGCGACAGATACTACAAAGGTGGTAAAGCATGCAGCTTCAATCTGTCAGAAGCAGAGAAGGATGGCCCATACTGTACAGTCTAATACCCTTCCTGTTTTGTCCACTGAAGCCATGTTTATGAATCCGGTCTTGTCCAAAGGTTGTGTTCCTGCCAGTCATGTCACGTCCACAGAGTCTTTTGCTGAGCAGGCTGTCAGTCCTGTCAGGGCCACGGAGGCCGATGTAGAGGTTTTCATCTTGCCTGTCCCGGTCACGGAGGCCAGTTCCAAGCAGCCTGTTCTTCCAGTAACTTCCAAGGATGCCGTTCTCACCTGTCATGTCAAGTCTAAGAATGCTCCTGCAAATCAAGAAAAGTCAACAGAAGTTACTGATAATCAAGTAATGTCCACAGAAGACCTTCCTGAACAGCCCACTCACACTGTGTTAACCAAGAAGGTCAGTCAAGCATCTCCCATACAGCCCGTTATGGTCAAAGAGGCCATGTCTAAGACTCCTGCGGTTGCTGTTGTGTCCCCAAAAGCTGCTCCTGAGCGTCCTGCTCTTAGTGTCTTGGCCATGGAGGCCATTCCAGAGGCTCTAACCCAGCCTGTTAAGGCCTCCTGTGTCGGCTCCGGCCCCTGAGCCCGCTCCTGTGTCGGCTCAGGCTCCAGTGCCCAGCCTAATGTTGGCTTCGGCCCCTGAAGAACTTTCTAAGTCTGTCAAAGCTTGATCCAGCTACCTTTAAGGACACCCCAGAATCTGTCTGCCAACCTGTTCCCAAGACTCTTCCTGTCAGTTCCTCAGATTCTGCCACTGTCACTAAGCCCAGTTGGAGGTCCAGACCAGTGAGACCAGTCCCTGCTCCTATGGGAACACCCAGTCAAGTTCCCTTCCCTCTATTCCCACCTTCTGTGTCTCCTAATTTTGGTCTCCCTAGACCAGCACCTCCCTGGTCAGCCATGAACTGTCTGCCTGGTTTGGTTCCCACGCACCTCTCCCCTCCCCCCCTCCCCTCCCTTCCCTCTGTACCGCCTAGCCAGTTTTGGACTTCCATGTCCGCAGACTGTCAGGGACTGTCAGGGTTCTCCCCTGACAGTCTTGTCTGTGTTGTCTTTGTTTCATGTTTCTGTTTGTGTTGTGTCTGAGCACATGGCTCTGTCTCTGTTGTTGTCTTCCATGTGCTTCCCTTGTCCTGCCTCCTTGTTACCTGTTGCCACGCCCCCTTGTTTAGCTCTCGTTTGTCTGAGTGTTCTCACCTGTTCTTCATGTTCTCTGCACCTTTATATTGTTCTCCCTTTCCCTCTTGTGTTGCCAGTTCATTGTTCAACCTTGCTGTTTGTTTTGCTTGGTCTATGTTTGCTAGCTTGTCTTACCATTTGTGATACCGATTTATTTCTTGCCAGATTGTTCACTTAATACCATTTCTTGTCAGTCTTTGTCTTGTCTTGTCCAGTCCTGCAGGCTGAGCTCCTAGTCTGCTTTCTCTATCTGCCTCCCAGCTAGACGTCTGCAGAGCCTGTGGGATCACGAGTGTGGAGGGGCGGCGCCTCAGGTTCCTGTCAGGCCACTGTTGCTTCAACCGGCCTCCAGATTTGCTGCCTACTCTCCCCTCTGGTGGTCTATCTTTCTGGACTGGACTCTGTGCCCATTCACCTGCCTGTCTACAATTGTCTCCCTGCCTATTGTTTGGACTGTGTTACTTCCTGCCTCACTATCTCTTGTCCTGTTAGTCATTTTCGCTAATAAGGCATTAACACTCATTCTGCATTTGAGTCCTCCTTCAGATTTTGTGACAAAATGTCTTTGTCGTGCAATGTACACAAGGCTTTTTTTTTTTTTTTTTTTTTTTTTAACTGATTTGTGTACAGATCTTATGAGACAATTCATTTGATGCTTTAAAATGTTTTACCAGTAGCAATTACAAAGCTATTATATAATTCAATCATATGATTTATATTGTTTTATTTTGCATCATGTGTTGTAAATGGAGAAATATACAAGCAAAAATTATGTTTGTCTTCAAAACACTGCTTGCATTAAACAGCTGCCTACTGATACTAAACCCTGCAAGACCATGTTGGTAAACCAGCATCACCAGCTCCATTTTGCTTGAGAACAGCTTGAATATGTTGGTCCACCAGCTAGACCAGCACTATACCAGCATAAACCAGCCTGGACCAGCTTGGAATCCATGCTGGATTTTTCAACAGGTAGTAAAAGTTGAAAGCAGTGACAGATGACTTTCTTTTCAGTACATCTGATTGAATCCAGATGACTGTAGTCATTTATAGCTTCACTTCAGTCATTTATTTTCTGTCTAGAGCTGCAGCTTAATTATGCACCAGAAACACTGTCAGTGTGAAGCTCCTACATCTGTGTCAGTTTCACTGTCATAAACTTACACTTGTAGTGTGAAACAGGCCTTAATCTTCATGACAATTCATAAAAGATGGTGGTAAATTATCAAACTTCCCTTCTGGAGTTTGACCCTACAGCCATTAGTTATCAGTTCAGGACCCGTATTCACAAAACACCTTAAGACTAAAGGTCATTGTACACTGAAGTCTGAAATGTTCGTACATGTTTTTTCATATTGTGGCGGGAGGAGCAAAACGACAGACAACAGTGGGCGTGATGTCAGGCCTCGGAGAGGCTTTTATTAAACAATATAAACAAAAGTGTCCAAAAGGGGGAAGTAAAAGTGTCCAAAATAAATAGGGGATCTGGTGTCCTCGACGTGCAGGGGTTCCGTGAAGGAGGGGCAGTGTTCAGAAGGGAAGGGTCCAGGTAAGGGGTGGAGTCTGGCGGCCGCACTCGGTCCCCGCAGAGGTCCGCAGCACAAGGGGTAGCAGTTTCCTTCAGTGGCTTCATCCACCTTTCATCACGGCATATCCAGGCTCAGGAGGGTGCTCTGGAGGCAGCTCAGACTCAGGAGGAATGGACGGGACCAGTGGAGAATTGGGAGGGCTGGACGGGACCAGCGGAGACGAAGGAGAGCTGGACGGGACCAGCGGAGACACAGGAGAAAATAATCCACATGAGCCCATAACGTCCTTAATATATATATGGCTTGCCATATTTGCAGCCGATAATCCTGAGTGCGGAGGCGTGGCTGGAGTCTGTGAGCTGGCCGATGTCTGAGTCCTTGAGCTGGCCGCAGGCGGGGTCCGAGAGCTGGTCGAGGGTTCTGGGCTGAGGATGAGGGAGGAGCTATGGAGAACTAGGGTGAGCGAGGGAGGACCGGAGAGAGTGTGCTCGTTGAAGCAGCACGTGGAAGATGCTGGCTGGTGGTGAGCTGGATCGGCCACGTGTTTACAAATGGGGGGAAGATCTGAATCTTCCACATCGACAAAGAAATTGGAATGACAAATTCTTTCTAATATGTAAAAAGCTGACAATTAGCTGAACATATATTTTTTTAATTTGTGACACTTAGCCTGCAATCTTTATTTTAATGTAGCAACATTTTTATTTTAAAATCTTCATTTGAATACGGCAACATAATGTCACACTCAATATATTACTAATACAATACAATATTTCTAAGAATACATTTCTGCCAGAGACTCCTCCCCTATCAGCCAATCACTGTGTGCATAGTTAATAAGCATGCTGACATCATCCATAGCAACAAGGTCAACCCCACCCAACTCTTAGCGTAAGACTTCTCTCTATTCCTTTGTAAAAGTTTGTCCCAGCAGCTTTGTGAATAGGTTTTAAGAGAGAACTCTTACTTAAAGCATTTACTGCAATGTAGCAGAACTCTAGTGGTAAGATAAAGTGTTTTGTGAATGTGGGCCCAGATAAATAACTTTTAAACTGTCTCTCCCTACTTTTCCTTTTTGATCTGTTCACATGATGATTTAGTGCCAGTAGTTTTCTGTGACATTCATCTGTTTGTCCTGCAGAAGCAGCTGAAGGAGACGCAGAAGACGTTCCAGCAGAGAATCCAGCAGAGAGAGAAGGATCTTCAGCAGCTGAGAGAGGCTGTGGAGTCTCATAAGGTGAGTCTGGAGAAGAAGAGAAGTTTGTCTCAGTCTCAGTTCAGACTCTCTTGTCTCTTTCAGTCCCACTGAAGCCTGAATCACTGTGTGTCCTAACAGCGCTCTGCACAGACAGCAGTGGAGGACAGTGAGAGGATCTTTACTGAGCTCATCCGCTCCACTGAGAGAAGCCGCTCTGAGCTGATACGGCTGATCAGAGATCAGGAAAAGCGAGTGGTGAGTCGAGCTGAAGGATGACTGGAGCAACTGGAGCGGGAGATCAATGATCTGAGGACGAGAGACGCTGAGCTGGAGCAGCTTTCACACACACAGGATCACATCCAGTTCCTGCAGGTAACACAGATCTAGAAGAACACCATCATAGTGGACTTGAGACACATCCTGCTGTGACAGGAGACTCACAGAGAAACATTTCAACCCTACAATGAGACTCCATTGATGTGCTGGAGCTGTTAGATGGACATTTATGTTCTTAGCAGATGTTTTATCATCCAAACTATTTCCTAGAAAGTTCACATATAGTGTAAGTGTCAAATACTAGAATCTGTAGCTCTAATGTGATATAATGAACATGAGAAGAATGAAGCTGATGCTGTGAAAGTGCTGGATTGAGAAAAGTTCTGGTTTAGGATTAATTTAGTGTCTTCAATATGTATGTATTCATATGATATGCATTAAACAATCAGAATAAATTTTTTAATTTAAGTTTAAATCATACTGTGTTGTGATTCATCATTTCAGCTTTCAAAAGGGCAATAAATACCTGATGAAAATCAAATCTCATGTGATGATGCAGGATCTCATTTCTCAGTGTGTGTCTGTGTGTGATCATAAAGAGATGCTCAGGATCTGATTGATTCATCTACACTCATTAATGAGGATGTGTGTCACTCTTCCATCTATTCTTGCTCTTTTTAGTGATGTTTTCTTCAACCGTATCAGAAAGTTACAGATGTGTGATTCTGGATCTGAATTCATGAAGATGTTTGTCTCTTCACTCACTGTTTACTTCAGACTTTTGTTTAAAATCTGAGTTGCACCAGCGGTTCCACACATCTGTCATATGTGAATGCTGACCTGTCCACTGCTGTGGTTGGTGGCTGTCATGAATCTGGCCGGTGACCTTCGGTCCGCTCACCACCAGATGTTGCTCTTGCACTGTCACATCACACACACTGTTACACTACACTCCGGACTACATCTCCCATGTCCCATCACGCTGATTGCGCCGGCACCTGTGGCCAATCAGGCGCGCTATATAAGCCCCGGACTTCCCTCTGTTATTTGCCGAGTATTGTGGTGTTTTCTATTGTTGTATCGTGTAGTTCTTTAGTTCCTTAGTTCCCTTAGTTTAGCTTTCTCACCTGGACTTCTCGTTTCATCTGTCTTGCCGCCTGCCCCTTGGACTTCTTGCTCATTTCACGGATTACCCTTTGCCTCGCCCTTCGGATTACGTTTGCTGCTGATCGACCCACGCCACCTTCTCGGACTATTATTGTATCTAGTCCTTATATACCTGTCTGCCATTGTTTCGACCCTGCCAGTTCGACCATGTCTCTGTCTCGTCCTTTCAATAAAAGCTTGCGAATGGATCCGCTCGCCTCTCGTCTCTCTCCCCATGTTACAGAATGCTCGGCCACAACAGGATCCAGCAGCTTTACACACGGACACAGTACAGGTATGGACACTACGAAAATATTATTCAGATTAAAACATGGACTTTACTTTGTTGACTGTGGGCTCATCTTTTACTGTGGGTGTCGCGGATGAGGAACGCGACATCGCGGTAATGCTGGCCGCGCAACCTGCCCGTGAAATGGCGGCCGCGCCGGAGCGTGTTCACGTAATGGCGGCTACAACGGAGCCTGAACTCAAGATGGCGGCCACACCGGAGCGCGTTCATGCAATGGCGGTGACAACGGAGCCCATTCACAAAATGGCTGCGAAAACAAAGCTCCGTCGTGTCACTGCTGCCGTACTAGAGCCATGTAACGTTTCAGCTGTGTTTTCTGTGTTAAGTCAAGCTACAGCTGTTGTTCCCAAGTCTAGTCAAGTTGTTTCCGAGTCCAGTCAAGTTACAGCTGTCGTTCCTGAGTCAAGTACAGTCACAGTCGATCTTCACGAGCCAAGTCAAGTCACTGCTGATCTTCATGAACCAAGTCAAGTCACAGCTGTTCTTCTTGAGCTAAGTCAAGTTACTGCTGTTGTCCCAGAGCCTCGCCACGTCTTGTCTGACACCCCAAGGTCACGACCTATCATGATGGCCAGCGTGCTGGACCCACCACTAGTGTCTGTGTGGGCTGCAAGCATCCCAGTGGCATCAGCGCTTTTAAATCCGACCATTAAGGAAGTCCTGCCATCCGCTGCTGCTCTTCCCTTAATGGCGACTGCCATTTAGTGTGTGTGGGCTGCACACTGTGCTCCAGAAGTCTCGTCTGTCCACAAGTGGGCTGCTGAGGCCTCGTCTGTTCACAAGTCTGCTCCAGAGGTCTCGTCTATTCACAAGTCTGCTCCCGAGGCTTTGTCTGACCATGAGTCTGCGCCAGTGCTCCCGGAGGTGGCGGTGCTGGTTGCAGATTCTCCTAAAGGGGTCACAGATACCACCATCGAGACTCCAGAGGTGGCGGCTTTCGCTGCAGAGCCTCTGGAGGTGTCAGTGTCAACTGCGGCTTCCTCTATGGCTGTGATCCCCACTGCAGTTTCCCCGGAGGTGGCGGCTGAGGCTGCAGAACCTCATAAAACGGGGACGTCTGTCCTAGATCCCTGCACGCTGGTAGCGCCACGCTGCTCCACCCTGGAGGGCTCCTGTGCCTCCTGTTCCTTAGTTCCTTAGGTTCCCTAGTTTAGCTTTCTCGCCTGGACTTCTCGTTTCGTCTGTCTCGCCGCCTGCCCCTTGGACTTCTTGCTCGTTTCACGGATTACCCTTTGCCTCACCCTTCGGATTACCTTGTTTCGACCCTGCCTGTTCGACCATGTCTTTGTCTCGTCCTTTCAATAAAAGCTTGCGAATGGATCCGCTCGCCTCTCGTCTCTCTCCCCACGTTACAGTGGTGTATACGGTCGGTCAGTGGGTTGTCAGCGTGTGATCCGTGTGTTTGTGCTGAAGCTGTCGAGGGAATCACTAATCCTCAGCTGTTCAGAGGAAACGGCACAAATGATTTAGAGCAGTAAAGCTCAGACTATTTTTAGCCTGTTTAAGCTCTTCAGTGTGTCAGTGTTTGCAGCGGATAGAAAACATTACTGTCAAATAAAGCAGCACAAACACATCCACATCAACAACAGCAACAAACCACACACGATCACATCTGAACAAGCAGTTCCCATGATGCTGTTTCAACTGTTCAGCTTTTCCATTGTAAGACTATGCTTTATGTGCTTGCTAATTTTTCTTATTTAATGGACCTTCTTTATATCAAGTGTCTCATGTTTTTATGTTTTACGGTTTAAAAATACCTGCGTTTAATTACATACTTAAAGACACATACTATAAAGTGGCATAAAATACCAGCTTTCATAACCATTTATTTTGTTCAATGAAAATGTGTATTTTTGCCAATAAAGCAAGAGTAAGTTGTAAACACAGCAATGAGGACACAAATCCTCAAACCAGTGTTAGAGTCAACAAAAACAAAACAAAAATGGCTTGAAATCAAATAAATGTTAGCTGAAATAAAATATTTAAAAACATATTTCATCTCAGGTAGCTACCAATGCAACATTTTTCATTTTCATTTAGTATAATTTATAAATAACTAAAACTAAAACTGAAAGCTGAACCTCCTGCTCTCTATCACACCTCAGATTCATCAACCGGACAGAAAAATCACACGTGTTTTGCAAATCACTGTCATTTTCATCTTCATTACGTAATATTTATTCATATATGTAATACTTCGCATTTTTAAATAATTTTGCTTATTTGTAATTAAATATTAAAATTATATAATAATTATATAATAATTAAATATTATCTGACGCATTTCTTTTTTATTTCTGGGAAGCACAGTAGATGAATGAAGAAGAATTTTGAAGAATGTTTTAAATGTTCACAGTATTAGACAACATTGGAAACAAACACTGAGATGTTCTGGTCACTGGTCTCTTGTGTTCTGCAGGACAGGTTCAGGTTTGTAGTGACACAAGGGTCAGTAAATGATGACAAGATGATCATTTCTGGCTGGATTAACCCTTTAGGACATCTGGGGGTGATTTATCTTATCTGTCTTTATGTCAGACTCATATTAACATGTGAACTCATCAGCTGATCTTTACACACTACCTGCATGTTATTTCTTTTTTTCCTAAGTGGATAATGATGCATTATCATGAGATGTATTTATCATGTGAAAACACACACAGAGAAATCACTCACACACTCATGGTAGGGATGCATTTGTGTTCCTGTCGGGGTTATTTTGAAAGTGAAATGACAGCTCTTGTTTCTCTGACAAAACAACAAAACATCAGCAAACTGGAAGAACAAGATGAACACATGAAAACACATCAGGATATGAGGAACAAACATGTCTCACAGGACACTGATGCAGGAGTTCGTGAACTACGAAGAGGAGGCCTAATGATGTGAGAATGACTAAACTAAACATGCCTGGAAAAACTCAAGCAACCATGCCATTTATCTGAAGTGTTTTTTTTTTTTTTTTTTTGGTTGTTTTTTTTAAGATTTTACAGTAAATCATGGTTTTCATATTAAAATGTGCTTGGTTCAGTTTGGCTAAAAGCATTTAGCTCATGTAGAAATGTGAATGAATAATCCTTTATGTAGAATATGAAAAAAAAAATTGTTTGTTTGTTTATTCATTTATATAACACATTTAATGCAACCATTGTTGCTTCACAGTCACTAACAACAAATGCATAAAACCACAGAAAATGAAATGCAGAGAGCAGCACACAAAGTCATAGCAAAGGTAAAACAACATGATGACACACAAAAAGTCTTTTAAAGGTATGCTGTTAACATAGATTTCATTTTCCAAAATTTGGGTCTGATTCAAGAAAAGGCTCTGTCACCCTTTTGTTTATATTAAGTTCTTACAACACAAAGATTTTCAGATCTCAAAGATCTACACTGTAGATCTACACTTGTTGACACAAGTGCTTCTCCTACGTCTCCGCTGGTCCCATCCAGTCCGAGCTACCCCCTCCAGAGCACTCTCCATTGCTTGCTCCACCTGTACTGTCTGGGGCTTGTAGTACCCTAATTTCCCCCAAGAAAATTTTTTGGGGGGGGGTGCATACTCATGAACTGTCTGCTCTGTCATGGCCGCCCAGACTGTATGCTCCGCAATGGCTCCCTGATCCACCATGGCCGCCCGGACTGTATAGTCCGCTGTGGCTCCCCGAGCTCCCTGATCCGCCATGGCTCCCTGAGCTCCCTGATCCGCCATGGCTGCCTGGACTGTATACTCCGCCATGGCTCCCCGAGCTCCCTGATCCACCCTAAAGGCCATCCTCCTCTCTGTCCTGTGTCTGCCCTGCACGAGCACCTGTCTGTGTCTCATTAGATTTCCTTTATACGTTTGATTCAGTTCCTTGGTTCTCGTCTGTTCTTAATGTTATGTTGCTGTGTGTTTTTCCCCTGCTGTTTCTGTCTGGATAGATCCCTCAACTTATATGCAGTTGTTGAAATAGCTTGCAGTAAATTGAGCCAACGTACTTTATCAATTAATGAGCATTTACATTTTTTTAGTTAAGTCAACTGAAAAAAAAATAGGTTGAACTCATTTTTTCATGTTTTCACAACTATGAACCAAGTCTAACTGACATAAAATAGTAATTTTTCCTCAACATCGTAACTTAACTATTGGAGTTTACTGGATTTCATTGCTTTGACAAGAAGTTTTGGATATATATCTGGAACCAGATTTTTTTATGAAATCAATACAACTGCAAAATTAAAACTCTCAGCATTTATTTTATAAACAGCATTTATAAACAGATACATTGCATCCAAAAACACAGACAGAAATAACTGTCTTGCAAATATAGAAAAACACTACAAAAGAAAAAACGTTAAGAATTGTAAAATGCCAAAAGTCAAGAGAGATAGAAAGGGGCAAAATTACGCAGTGCCTCAAAAACAAGCAACGAGATCTTATAGCTAATTCTGTATCGAACCAACAACCATTTTAGCGATTTTGAAAGCGGTGTTACTGACTCCCCAGCATCCTAATTTTACACACAAATTATTGTGTGGTTATTTATTCATTTGTTTATCTTTATTTATCATAATTATTTTAATAATGACCAATATTAAGACATCATTTTGGCCTATATTTGAAGGAAATTTATTGATTACAGATATGTTTTTTATAATAAACTTTTTGATTAATATTAAATCAAAATGACCACAGAATTTGAATGTAATTCAAATTAGATTTAAGTTAAAACAAAACATAAATATGATTTCAGAATTTAGCTTTGTTTCATTCAGCTGATGTAGTCTGAACTATTGCTTTCACACCTGTAGGATCATTTTATTCAAGAAGAATAAGAAGAACATGCGGTGCATTTACATTCAAACTGCAGACAGGTACTGATCTTTTCCTTCTTTTTTTAGTTACGTATATTTGTTGTTTTCTACATCAGCTGTTCTCAGATACTCAGATCAGCATGTTATTGCTCTGTGTGTCTGTCCAGTGAAGACTTACGTGACAGAAAAATATTCTTTTTACCTTCAAATATATTGCAAAATGTATTTAAATTGGCAAAAACATACAATTCCAGTCTACAAATACTTGATTGGTGCACAGATCATTCTGCAGCTTCTGTTTAGCAACAGACATCATACATATGCAACAGAGAGAATAAAAACAGACTCGTCTGCATTCATGTCACGTATTTCACGCCACTGCAGTGACAGCTCTATTTATAGCATTGCTTAAGTAAATCACTTGAACCTGTTGAGGTGGTTTTTAAGGCAAGATGCGGCAGGTGTAAGAACAGGTGACAATCGCAGACTGAACACATATCAGCATCACATCATATCAGCAAAGAATGAGTGATGAAGCCTCTGGATCATCAGTGCAGAAAAAGCAGATGAACTTGAACACTGATTTGTAGACAGATAGTGTGGATTTCAGTACAAAAAAGTTTTAGTTTGAATGAACTTATTGTTCACAAAGTATTTGAGGCACAGCGCCAGAAGTCGACAACGCTGCACAGATTCCTCTTGTGTGATTTTTGCATGACTGACTATTATTCCAACATGTGGAAAAGAGGCTTAATGCACAATCAGTGCAACAGGTGTAGTTTTATAGTTTAATAACAAAACAGATTAGCAGATTAACAGGTAACATTATATTAAAGTGATGGTTACGTTACATGTACTTAACTGCAGTAATAACATGATGCGTAATCACAAGCAACTAGTCCTAAACCGATCCCTAAATCTGTTAATCACACATGTAGTTCATTAGAATTGCTCAGGATTATTTGTGTAATTACTGTAATAACAAACATCACCTTAAAATGAAGTGTAACATGTGCTGATATAGATGCTATTACAAACCACCAATTTATTATTTGTGACCCTGGAGCACAAAACCAGTCTTAAGTAGCACTGGTATATTTGTAGCAATAGCTAAAAATACACTGTATGGGTCAAAATGATCAATCTTTCTTTTATTATATTAAGTAAAGATCATGTTCCATTAAGATATTTTGTTAATTTCCTACTGTAAATATATCAAAACTTAATTTTTAATTAGTAATATGCATTGCTAAGAACTGCATCTGGACAACTTTAAAGTCGATTTTCTTAATATTTATATGTTTTTTTGCACCCTCAGATTCCAGACTTTCAAATAGTTGTACCTCGGCCAAATATTGTCTTATCCTAACAAACCATACATCAATGGAAAGCTTATTTCTGATGTTGTATAATTGACGCTTATGACTGGTTTTGTGGTCTAGGGTGACATTTATCTGATATGAAGTCATGGTGAATTGCATGACATATACTGGCATATTGAGTTATTCATTTATTATGGTGACAATTTATTTTACTTACACTTTACATGTACTTAGCCTCATATAATAGTACAAATCTTAAATCTTGATTTATCGTCATTATTTGGGTGAAGGAAACGTTGCAAATTAAATCATGTAGGTCCTAAATTCTGAATGATCCGTAGTTCAAACATCCTAATGCATTTCGTTTCCGAATGGCATGCAGTGGTTTACACTTTCACGTGTCTGTTTTCCTGAAGCTCAGCGCGTGAGAGGCGCGCTCCTCTGAGATCCGCGCTCGTGTCAATCAGCAGAATTATCGAGGCGCGCACCGCGCAGGCGTGATCCAGTCTGAGCCGCGCGAGCTCGAGGCCAGTCGCTCGTGTAGCGCGTCTTCTTCCATCTCCTCGGCTCTACCTCTCCCGCCGGACATGCCCGCCGGCCCCCGGCGACCCTCCGCGCCTCTGCCGCACTTGTGGACCGAGCGTCTGTCCGGCGCCGCGTGAATGGCCCTCCCGCCATGGACGAAATGCCGTTCCAGAAAGTCAAGACCCGGCGCAGGAGGAGCCACTGCCCGCCCGGGGTCATCGCCTGCGAGGACGAGTTCGACTGCAAGGAGCTGGAGTCGCTCTTCCACAACTACAACCTGAAGCTCGACCAGACGTGCACGCTGAAGGCGCTGTCCGTGCTCATCCTGCTGTCGTCCAGTCTCAGCCTGCTGGAGCTGCTGCTGTCCGGCGCCAGCCTCACCATCGCCAAGGGCTCGTACCCGGTGCACTTCGTCGTCTTCATCTCGCTCTTCATCGTCACCAACGTCAAGTACCTGCAGGTGAGCCAGCTGCAGCAGATCGCGCACCTGAGCCTGCTTTTCTGTTTCACCTTCTCGGTGCTGTGCTGCCCGTTCCCGCACGTGTCGGGCGCCGCGGGTCCGGAGCAGGGCGTGTGGCAGCTGCTGCTGCTGACGTTCGTGGCGTACGTGCTGCTGCCCGTGCGGACGCTGCTGGCGGTGCTGTTCGGGCTGCTGGTGTCCCTGTCGCACACCATCGTCACGGCGACGTCGGTGACGGCCAAGACGCAGCGGCTGTGGAGAGCGGTGAGTTCAGCACTGGACAGCGATCACACAGATCACACACACAGACACCGGGTGACTTCGCCCTCATTAATGCATTCAAAACTGTGTGCTGTTGTACCATTCCGGGTCAGTTTGGACCCGAAGAATCGTTACTTCCTAGATAACAGTCATAGCACGATATTTTTAAACTAAAAGCTCATATTTGATCAGCAACTTCTCATTAATGAATTAGCAAACCTTTCACCATGTTATTACTGCATTATTATTATTGATAAAAAAAACTGAGAATTTTTTTTAAACACACACACATGTGCACACTGGTTTCCATGTTTTATGAGGACATTGCAGATCTAATAGTTTTTATTTAACAATACCTTTAAAACAACATCAAAACGACAAAAATAATAACTCTGAAAAGTCAAACAAAAGAAATTCATATTAATTGCATGAACTTTCACTTTCAGACACAAAGTGATCCATTTTTCATGCTGCAGCGACTCATGAATAGGCCACATGTTCATGATTATAAAAAAAAAATTAAGTCCCAAAAGTGTGTGAGACATGGAAAAAAGGCTAAACATGTATATTACAAAATGTTTAACTTAATAGGTAATTTTACAAAAAGTATTTTGACACCTAATGGTGCTCCATACATACCCAGGTCAAAATGACCCAAACATGTGACATGTTTTTAAATGGTTAGTTAAAAAGGCTTGTTCTAAAGGAGTGTTTTAAAGCATTTTCAAAGATTTGTTCCCTTACCTGAATGCATTATGAGGGTTAAGAGTATTGATGTGCTGCACCCACAAAAAAAAGACTTGAACTGTTTAACAAATGTGACTGAATCATAATTCAGATTCATCAGTGCAATAATTAATAAAGAGAATAAAATAAGAAGCAAAGCAGAACAACAGAAAGTGAAAAATCTCAAAGAACAGGACATTACATGTCATTAATGCTTTCCAGAAACTTTACAAATCACCCAAAACGTTTGTTTGTAATTTAGTGTGTTTTCTTTTAAAAAGCATCCACTTGATCCTCAGGTTAACACTTAAAAAATCATTTTTTAAGTTGTAAATGAAACAAAGATTACTGGAGTACATTTTTCAAGAAAATGCTTCTGAAAATTAATTCGAAGTAAATCCAACACCAGGATCAGGATTTTTCAATTGTGCTTCCATTGTGAGAAGTGGTTAGGAACGGGATGATGTTTCATCAGTCTTTTTAAAAGCATGAGCTGAATCACTCCATGCAGTCAAGCTCTATCAGTAGCTTATTCAGTATTTCACATTAAGCACAAAATATAAACCTAAAGTTTTATTAACTTAGTCTCTGAGTTTATTAACTAAAAATGTCATGTAGCTCATTTCTCATGTTTTGCTGTGTGCATGTGTTTGTTTGGTCATGATCGGATTGATTTTAAACAGAAGTAGTGCTGCTATCAGTCTCCTAATAATATCTGTTGAGCGTGGTGCAGGACAGAATGTGAAGGGAAAGGAACAGGTCAGTTTAACATGAGCATTAATACTGAGAAACAGTGATTTTACACTTTACTATCACCACACTGAGAGATTATTTGATTTACAAAATGCAGTAAGACACACAAAATACATGCAAGAGAAGTAAACATGCTGCATGTTCATATGGATGATGTTCACCGAGCGTCCGTCTGTCAGAAACACTGCTGAAGACTTCACTGTCTTCAGCAGTGTTTCTGACAGACGGACGCTCGTCACACGTTCTCCTGCGCCGTCCGGAGCGTGTTTGAGGTCCAGAGCCGCCCCAGAGACCAGCAGCAGAGCGACTCTATGTAGGACGCCTCTGATCAGAGACCAGACACACTTCTGAAGCTATTTTAGCACAGAAATGAACAAGACGCTCCGTACAGATGGTCCGGACAGGATTCTCAGACTGTATTTAGTGTTAGTGTCCAGCACTGCTGAAGATCACATGATCCGTCTCCTGCATGTCTCTAGCCTGTGAGGTCTCAACAGGTGTTTTGGTTTTGCTTGAAGTTGAACTTCTTTTCATTTGAGCACTATGTTTTTAGAATGTTGTGTCATGTGAGTGCAATGGTCAAAGATGTTCGTCTAGCACGTGTTTACATAGAAAAGCAATGGAAAAGTAGCATAGTGGAATAGTTGAATATGATCCATGTGAAGACACACTCTTCTCTCTCCTGTTGTCTGTATGTAAATGAGTGAGTTTCCAGCATGTGAGAGAGAGTAAGGCCGACTAAATAAAGCCTCTGCATGAGCGCGTGTCCTCTGACGAATCTAATCCAATAAAGAGCAGATAGACTCACGTCCCTGAACTCTCTGACCTGCGGCGACACAAAACCAGCTCTGACCTCACTGGAGAGGACAAACACATGTCAGAAGAGTGACTGGACAAATGACACCACAGGTCGAGCGCGCTTACACAAGCAGCATGCGCTGTTGTGTTGTGTTTTTCAGCTGGTTGCGAACACGCTGCTCTTCACCAGTGTGAATCTGTCGGGTCTGTTTGTTCGGATCCTGACGGAGAGAGCGCAGCGCAAAGCGTTCCTACAGGCCCGAAACTGCATCGAGGAGAGACTGCGCATGGAGGACGAGAACGAGAAACAGGTCACGATCATCATATATACAGCGCACACAATCAAAACTTCACTGTAAATAAATACAATTACACTCTAAAAACTTTATGGCTCAATAAAAAATAATCTATCTCCATGAGTCTATCTCATTCAACCAACAAACTACAAACTAGAGGAACCTAATTTGTAGCATAAACACACATTTTTCAGTTTATTACTCAGAATTATGATGTTCTGACTGCTTGATGGCATTGAAACTAACTAATCTGACCTAGTTCTGTTAAACTGTCAAACAGAGCAGTATAAGTTATCAAGACAATTTCATGAAGTTACTGAAAGTACTAAGTTACTAAGTTAGATTTTGTAAACTAGCAACCATGCATTTAGCTAAACTATGGTAACAGGTCCCCTGAATATCACTGGCTGTATAATATTCATTTTATTTCCTGAGAAAGGTTTGTTTTGATGTTCTTGCTGTCTCATGTGTCTGATGATGATGATGATGATGATTGCACGTGTGCAGGAGCGTCTGCTGATGAGTCTGCTGCCCAGAAACGTGGCCATGGAGATGAAGGAGGACTTCCTGAAACCTCCCGAGAGGATCTTCCACAAGATTTACATCCAGCGGCACGACAACGTCAGGTAACACCGACTGATACGCTGCATCTCGATGGTTTCTGTAAATGTGGCTGACTGTTAAAGACACCGCTTTAGTGGCTGTAATGATCACAGATGCTGTTTCAGGAGGAATCTTGAATCTTGACCAGGAGTTTTCTGATCACTTTTCTGCTCTTTCAGTCTATCTATAAACCTCTCTGATCTTCAAACTGATCATTCACTATCAGTATACTAAAGCTATTCATCAGTACACAGTCAAAGAGGTGCATTTTTATATTTTATATTTTATTGTATTGTAACATTTATTTCTACAGTGCTTTATATAGAGGATGTTTCAAAGCAGCTTCACAGTAATGAACAGGAAATTAACAGAATCAGAAAATAACAGAAAAGATTATGCTTATTTAAGAAAGCATCAGAATAACATCACAACATTAAAGTCTTTTGAAAGTGGTAAACTAAATGAAACACTGACTAACAACATGTTTTAGTTTTATCTGAAGTGAAAATTCAACTCATTTTATAGCTAAATTAGCTTTTGTTTATCATGAAAAAATGCTTTATTGACTTACATTAAGAAACATCTAAAGAAAAGATGTTAAATATTATTTTTTTTATAATTAATAATTTATTTCTTTGTATGAAAGGTTTTTTGTGTGTGTGTGTGTGTGAAACAAAATATTTTTTGATTAATGGTAAATCATAATTTGATGTTTGAATCAAACATTATCAAACAAAATTTGTCTGTAACAAGTTAGATTTTAGGTTGGTCCAAAGGACCATTTTTTGTCATAGCAGTATCACAGGATCACAGGAAGCTTCTACAGTCTGGTGTTTTTTTTAGACATGTGCTGGTGAATGTCACTGTACCGCAGAACTCATGAGACATTATGAACTAAACCCAAGTGATGTCAACTCAAACATGAAGTGACACTTTCACCCGTTCTCTGACCTGACGTGACTTTATTTGCTTTTAAACACCCTTGACTGGACTGTTGGACCTTTAGCCAACAAGAAATCTGATCGATATATATATTGGTTTCACTAAATAACTATTGGTTATCAGGAAAGATCAATGGCAACACTTGCTGATAGTTTGCGTTATTTCTCAGTGTTTCTCAGTAGCTGAACAACCATATAACAGTCAGCAGACACAGTAGTGAAGCGTACAGCAGTTAAAATAAGTACACGTCACCATTATTCCTGGTAAATATATTTCTAAAGGTGCTGTTGACATGAAATTTTCACCAGAAGTCGGTAACAACCCAAGCAATCCATACATACAAACAAATAAAACAAAATAAATAATTTCAGAAATTAAGTTGTGTGTAATAAATTGGAATGACACAGGGAAAAGTATTGAACTACAGAAGTTTATTTAATACTTTGTACAAAAACCTTTGTTGGTAATGACAGCTTCAAGACGCCTCTTGCATGGAGAAACGAGCCGCATGCATTGCTCAGTCTTCAAATCTTGAAGGTTCTGTGGGTCTCTTCTATGAGCTCTGATCTTTAGTTCTTATTTTGTATTAGATTCAGGTCAGGTGATTGGTTGGGCCATTCTAGCAGCTTTATTTTCATTTTTTGAAACCAACTGAGAGTTTCCTTGGCTGTGTCTGGGGTCATTGTCTTGCTGAAATGTCCACCCTGATTTCATCTTCATCATCCTGATACTGCAGGTATTGGGAACTGAACCAGCTAATATTAATTTCCACTGGGGCAGGATAGCTTTATAATTACTGGTCAATTTCAGCTGGTGCCTTGGCGTTCCATGCCTTTTTGCACCTCCCTTTCTTCATGTGTTCAATACTTTTTCCTGTGTCAATCCATTATATTTATAACTTAATTGATGAACTCATTTGTTTTGTTTTCTTTGTATGTATGGATTGTTTGGGTTGTTACCGACTTCTGGTGAACATTTCAAGTCAACAGCACCTTCAGAAATATATTTACTGAGAAAAATGGTGACGTGTTCAATATTTATTTTACGCGCTGTATCTGTTTATACTTATTCGCTTTTGTAATTACAAAGCATGCATGGGCAAGTCATTGTGAATTTTTGATGAAGTTCAACAGTTTTTTCAACACATTATTGATTTAAAAGCTGTTTTCCCCTCTTAGTTATCAGTATTGGTAAAATCCTAGTCTGGCGTCTGTTTACTACGGTACATGTTCTGTGAATGACGCATATCTAAAGAAACACATCACTGTCTTCTAGGGGTGTAACGGTACACAGATGTCACGGTTCGGTACGTACCTTGGTTCGAGGATCTCGGTTCAATACGATTTCGGTACAACAGAAAAAAACAAAAACAAATCTACTATGCTAGGTTTCTTTTCATTTAATTTAAACAGACAGTAGTACACCTATATGTAAAAATACTACATATTATATCAAATTAATGTCACATATAGGCTATAAAATCTGCAGTACATATATACATACAAGTAATAAATACTTGAAATATATTTCATTTAGTTAACTGATAGACAAAAGAAAAAACTGTGCGACATGTAACGTAGCCTATATTTGATGAGATTCAGTTCAGTTTTGTGACAGAAAGGAAACTCAAATGGCAGGATGTGTGCAGAATGAGAGAGGTTAGGATACAAGAGCACAAAGCTCCATTTCACAGACAGCTGAATGCCCAAACCTTTAAAGTTCCTCCTTTGTCAGTGAGAGACGCGTTCAGAATCAGCACATGGTCACTGTCTAGTGGTCTTTGTTTTTAAGAGCGCAACTCCTGACATTCGCTGTTCTTCTGTCAGTGGTTATCAAACAGAGTTGCATTACTGCGGGCGCCCCCTTCTGGATTGAGGGTGATTTGCCTGTATTCATTGTAAGGCCTCATGCACCGGACCGAGACGCCCGTACCTTGACGCTTCGGTACAAATACATGTATCGTTACACCCCTACTGTCTTCATAATCACTTAACAACTTGCTCTGAAACAACTAGGCATTTCATTTGACGTCTCCAGACGGCTGGTTTGTGTCTCGTGATAAAAGCGCAGCAGTAAGAATGAGATTTGAGAGTGTCTTGATGTGTAGATTTTTAAGATTTTCAGTATTTCCTCATGGAGTGTGTGGATGACTAAATGATGATGTTATTTGTACTGTTATTTCCTACATTTTGAGGACCAAATGTCTCCACAAGTATAGTAATACCCATAATTTTTGTCCTTGTAGGATTTTTTGATCCCCATGAGGAAACAACCGTGAGCTTATAAATCACACAGAATGAAGTGTTTTGAGAATGTAAAAATGGCTGTATTTTTGTGTGAGAGGCAGGTTCAGGTGTAGGGTTAGGGTAAAAGGATAGAAAATATGCTAATGGAATGAACCTATAATGATAGCAGAGCTGCAAAACGATTAGTCACAATTAATCGATTCAAAATAACAGTTTATGTTTACATTTATGCTTATATTTATATTTATGTATATTTATTTTGTATATGTAAATACATTCTGATTGGCTAATTGAAATGTTGTTCCAGGATGTCGGTTTGAGGCTTATGATCAGAGTTAGATTTTTCTACACCCTTTTTAATCAGCTATCATGTCCCTCTGATATTAGGAATAAACTATGGTTAGGGTTAAGTGTAGGGGTAAGGATTGGGTTAAGTCTATATTTTTGAAATAGTTATGTTGATCCAGGAACATGTCTTACTTGGCAAAATCACGGCGACCTACATGTATGCATTAAGGAAAAATATGTTTGATTTATATGTAAAATATTTATATATAATATAAATTATATACAAGTGTTTACATACAAATACATACAAATATATATATTTTTAAATATATACATATATGTCTATGTACTTATATATACATAATAAATATACACAGTATATAGTATGGAAACATAAACTTTTATTTTGATTAATTACAGTCTGATCATTTTGCAACTCTAAATGATAGGAATGCAAGCGTGTGTGTGTTGAGACGTTTCGGAGACTCCGGCTGCCTTCACTGCTCCTCAGATTAAACTCCTGCAGGATTTACTGTGATGGACACTAAAGAGTGTTGCGTAACGCTCGCGCTGAGAGGGATCTGATCCTGCTGAGGAGATATTTCTGGAGCAGATCAGAGACGCTCCTGCTGGAATATGGGACGCTGGATATAAGACGAGTGCTCTCTGTCAGGTCCTGTACCTGTGATCGGAGCCCACTGATAGCATTGAAAAACCATAAACAATTATTTCTCAGCATTTATATAATATGTATATATGTATATGTATATATAATAATTGTGCACTGCACTCATTTACTGTAAGGAACTAATATCAGCTGCCATTTCTGACATCTCCATCATGACTCTTCATAACAAACCTTTTTTAGACAATATTGAACACTTACACTAAGTGATCAGACACACTCATAACACTCTAGCAACGGCCTAACACACACTCAAACACTTTAGCGATCACATGATCTGTCACTCAGCATCTTGATGGACTGAAGGATTCTGTCTGAAGCTCGTCTTCAGCACGATCTCTGTCACAGATGGACTCGCATTCAAGCGTTCGCAGCAAACTGAATTTATGGCACCGTGGTTATATTGACATCTGCGCTGTGACAGCGTCTCAGTGTTCACACGCGCCCACACACACACGCCTCGCTCTCAGCCCGTGTGTTTCACAGCTCAGATGTAGCTGGACGTCAGTGTCCGCGTGTGTGTGTATCGTCATGAAAAAGTGTCATCAGACCTGCTTCATGTGTGGTTTTATTCTCACAGCACAGTGAAGCTGGAGCTTCATCTTTCATCACTGTGTCGTGTCCTCCAGATCTGAACAACATTCATGTTTTATCAGCATTTACTGAACACACTTCTGCAAAATGTGATGTTTTTACTCTGTATTTTTGTCACCATGAAACAGCTGTGATCGACTGCACTGTATTGTGACATTCCAAGTGAAAACAGGAAAACACGTGGGGGCGGGGCTTGATCTGATCGTGGTCGCTGATTGGACGGTGAAGTGAGCACTGAGTGCTGGAACGGAGGCAGATCTGAACGTGATTGGCTGAACAGTAGCAAGACATATACAGGGTCGGTTTTTATTTCATGACAATTCAGCCACTCAAATGCAGTGCTCACCTCCTCTAAAATCATCTTCATCATCATTATCTTGACAGCTGTGTTTGTTTAGTGTTGTTTCTGTGTGTTTTCTGTACTGTACTGTGACCGAGCCATTACCTGCTCTGAGGGACTTAATATTTGCTTTATATTTATACTTTAAACGGCGCTTAATACTCAGTAATATTATCAATTGACAGCACTGACTATCAGATGAGAAAAAAAACCTGAGTGACTCTATTGTCTCCTGTAGATCTGCTTTACAGCTCAAACTGAATTTGCCTCATATTTAATGAAGCTTGCGTCATTTCTTCTATTATTTTACAGTTTATTTCTGTGAAGCTGCTTTGAAATGATTTCTGTTGTATAAATCACTATAGAAATAAATGTGACACACAGGGTTTGTTTTGATGGATGTGATCTCTCCGTCGGCGGCTCTCACTTACACCCTCAGCTCTCGCTCACCTGTGAAGAACAGGCTGTTAATGGAAGGACTGATATAACTGCTGTTTGATGCCATCAGAAAAACAACTCTGTCTGCCAAGTGACAATATTAATCACAGCACTGAAACTGCTCGAGAACTTAAATCGAACACATTTAGGTGTCTATGGCTGAAGGTCTAAGAAAGAATTACAGCTGCTCATTGTGGAAGAAATGAACAACAATACCAAAATACACAGATTTTGCTCATAAATATATTTAGGAAAAATGCTTGCAGAATAATTTGTGAGTAAAAACAGCAAGCTTGAGCTAGGGTTGTTCTAGTTAAACTGAAACTAAAATTAAAATCATTTAAAACATTTTTTGTTACTTGAAAAAAAAAAATCAATGTTACCTGAAGTACATAAAAAATATTTCAGCTAGATGCCAAAGCAACATTTTTTTATTTTATTTTTATTTTATTTTAACTAAAACCAGAACTGAAATAAATATTGATATAATCTATTAAACTGTAAAACTGTAAATTACCAAAACCTTAATGTAAAATTAAAATGAAAATAGAAAATAATAAAAGAGAAACTGAAAATAAATAATAAAAAAAAAAAAAAAAAAAAAAAAAAAAAAAAAAAACAGCTGTGTGATTTTACTGCCAGTTTCGAGTCAGCCTCACTGACCAGATTTAATGATTTAAAGCAAAAATTGAAGTCAGTAATGAATATTAAGGTATATATTTATTTTCATCACAGAAGTTGTCAGGGGCTTCAGTCTGGTCTGTTTCGCTGACTCGTCTGAGCCGTTTCATGATGTTAAATCACATTGAACGGACAGATACGGGACAGACCCTCAGAGACTGAACCTGCACACAGACATGAGCTGATGTTTCCTGACAGTTCTCATCTTACTGTGAATAACTGAATGAAATCTCAATCAGATGGAGCAATCAATACAGATTTCTGTGTTGTTTTTTCTCCCCTCCAGTATCCTGTTTGCGGATATCGTGGGCTTCACGAGTCTGGCGTCTCAGTGCACGGCGCAGGAACTCGTCAAACTCCTCAACGAGCTCTTCGGCAAGTTCGACGAGCTCGCCACGGTGAGTCGCTCTCATTGGTTCACACCTGTTGCCATGGAGACTTCACACCCCGGCAACAGCAACAGGAGGACGGGTGTGAGCGCAGGGGAAGTTTTGCATAATCAGACCGTATGTGTTAAAAATGAAATGAGGAGAGCGCTGTGATCATGTGAGGCTCGTCCCTCAGGAGATACATCAAACCTAAGAGTTGAAATGTGTGAAAGAGATTCACAAGCATCTTGTCAAGCACAAAGTATTTTTATTTGTATCTAAATTCACAGTTATACTAGAATAAAAGTGCACATCTGAGTAGTTTCTCTTGCACACTCACACCGGTTAAACCTGTCCTGTCTGTTTTCATAATGGTGATGAAGGCATGTGTCTGTAAACATGCAGATGCATCTCAGTGTAATCTACACACTAGAATTGCTTACATTCACATGTGCCTATATCAAATCCTTTAATCCATGGATTACACAGACATGTTTCTGTCAGTGTCAGAAGGTCTTTCAGCAGGTCTGCGTTCACTGTTTCAGTGTGATTGTCAATCTGTGGTGTGAGCTGGTTTGGTTGCAAGGTCCGTTTGTTCACACGTTTCATTAGATGCACTCATGCTCCTTCTGTTTGTTTTTTTTCTGCTGGATCTCACACATACTCATCCATATAATCACTCTACACTCTGTTCTTATTCTGTGTCTGATGTATGTGTATTGGGTTTGTTGTTACATTTTTGTGTGCTATCATTGTAATATTTATTGGCATCTTAAAAAAGTGTGAGCCTTCTGGAAACTGTGTAAGACTTCATATTTGTCTAAAGGGTGATTGTGTGTCAGCTCAGGTCCCCAGCTAAAATTTAGTTTGTTTGTCCTCCCTCTGGTGAAAGACAAACATAAATGAAGAAAAAGGCCATGAAATGTGTAGAGTTTAGCCAACTTAGGCTCATTGGAAGTACGTGCCTCTATATACATTTTTGCAAACCTGAAAACACATGCCTATATGTACGAATCACTGCAGTTTCCAGTTCAAATGAACGCTAGAGGCAGTAACACTTTTATTCCTCTTCACACATAGTATGATTTACACACAGAGTTTTGATTAATAAAGCCTAATTTTTAGACGATTACTACTGCTGAATTTTAAGGTTGTAAAACAATTTAAACATCCTGCGCGATTTGAAAATGTATACTTTTGAACGCTGTCATCGCATTTACAGCTTCATATACATGAGTTTTCCAACGCAGTCAGTTCGCTCGGTAGCTCATGCCATACAGTGTTGTGCTTGGGTGATGAGGAGCTCCGGTTTGAACCCGTGAAACTAAACTGAATGAGAAAGTAAAAATAGCACGGCTGCTTAACAAAGTGCTTTTTTTTTGCAGTTTTGCATTTGTTAACACTATCGGTTAGGTTTAGGGTTGGGTTTGGTGTAGGGAATATTTCCAGTAAGACAGAGTATTAACTTTTAGCGACGCCCCTATCTGAATTCTGAACAGCTGCAATACGTATCTCAAGCAGCATAATAAAAATGCAGCAATATGTGCCTGTACAAACGTAAAGGTCACGTGAAGGTCACATACTGAACATGTTTTAGCGTCCCTCTCTGGACATTTCACTATGAAACTGCCACAAAACATGCAGTAAGGTACGTAACTACGGTGTTGCAGAAATGTATGTAGTGGCACGTATTTCTAATGAGCTTAGGTTGAGTTTAGCAGTTCTTTCTTGGAGCCATACTGAGATCCCCAAATATCTGGAAATGAAAATGAAAAAAATATAAATCTCGGTGTAAAAATAACATAAGATATGCTACCATCTCTTTCTCATTTGAGAAATGTTATATTTTGTCTATATTCACTCTTTGGGCCCTATTTTAATGATCTTAGCGGATGGTCTACAGCGCAGGTGCACTTAGGGCCTGTCCGAATCCACTTTTGCTATTTTAAGGACGGTCTGTGCACCCGGCACATGGTCTAAAAGGGTTGTCCCTATTCTCTTAAGTCATGGGTGTGTTTTGGGTGTAATATGCATTAAACCAATCAGAGTCTCATCTCCCATTCCCTTTAAGAGACAGTTGCATTCGCGCCAAGGTTGAATTCGCTATTTACACGGCGGAATTTGCTAGAACAAAGACTGAACGCTTCTCCAGAGAGCAGGGCCGGTGCCAAGGGGGCCTTTCCATCATCTCCCCTCCTTACTGAACGTGATCGTGTAGGTCAATACACTGTAATCCTTTAATTTTTAATATTTGGTATGTTTGTGTGCTGCTGCGTGTTCATGTGTGTGTCATAAGCAGAGTGTATGTGCATTGTGCATCTGCCTATAGGCGCATATTACTAACACACTCTTTAAATGACAAAAAACAATATTGCGCCACTGACTTTAGACCAGGTTTCAGGTGGTCAATGGCGCAGTCTATTTCAGTTGCCTCAAAATAGCAATGCACCAACAATGCACCTGAACAATGCGTTTTCAGACCAGCACGCCCGTGGGTGCACAAATGTGACCTTGGAGCACAAAACCAGTCATTAATATCACAGGTATATTTGTAGCAATAGCCAAAAAATGTATTTGTCAATGTATGTATGGGTCAAAATTATCTATTTTTCTTTTATGCCAAAAAAAAAAATAGGATATTTAGTAAAGATCATGCTCCATAAAGATATTTTGTAAATTCCCTACCGTAAATATATCAAAACTTAATTTTTGATTAGTAATATGCATTGCTAAGAACTTACTTCATATATTGTCCTATCCTAAAAAAACCATACATCAATAGAAAACTTATTTATTTAGCTTGCAGATGATTTATAAATCTCAATTTCAAAAAACTGACACTTATGACTGGTTTTGTGGTCACAAATGGGTGCAAATGCATTTGCTATTTAAACAACATGGCACAGGACATGAAAATAATAACTGCGTCGGGCTGACACTAGCAAAAATCACTTGCATTGCACCAGGTGTATGATAGATTTATTTTTATTAAAAACAATAAAAAAATAAATAAATCAAACATTTTAGCCAATAAAGTTTCTGAAATGTGGTTGATTTGACAGGGAATGTCAGTCTATAGTGCTATTTGTTTCTTTAAGTGTAACAATTTTTATTTAATTATTTATTTATTTATTTTTATGTACCTGAAAAATATACATTTAAAAAATATATTTATCCAGAGGGGAAAAAACACACTAATGAATGATAAAAAACAGAATCAATTCATTATAAAGGTGTCAAGAACAGAACCCCAGTATTATATTTCAATGACAAACCAGAACTAGAGCAGAAGTGAGTAGAGCAGAAAGGGCAGAACAGGCTGTTTTGGAAATATAAAATATGAACATGAGCAGTGCCTGTATGTTTGATGGTTGTGGGTGAATGAAGTATGGAAGAGGAGTTTCTTTTGTGAAAATTGTGATGGTCTGAGCAGCTCTGGTGCAGGTTTGCAGAAACAGATAGGGTTAATGTTGTAGGTGCCTTTTTGACGTGGTTATAATGGTAATAGCAGTTATGTTCATTCACTCAGGCCTAGATCTCTGAAAGTTACACAGAGATGATGGGGCCATCGTGTAGGAATGACAGGTAGAGCTGTGTATCATCTACACAACAGCAGTAGGGGTTTCATTTATAGACAATAGCAGGGGACCAAGTACTGAACCCTGCGGCACTCCGGTGTTTACCCTCCTCCTCAGCAATCCTCGAAGGATCTGTTTGTGCCAATTAAGTGCAGTTCCTCTGATTGCCAGGAGAATCTAATGAATCTAATTCCCTCTGTTGAAAGCAGCGGACAGGTCTAGTATGATCATTTGGACTGAACTAATGCCAGCTGCACAGTTTTAGCTACAAACTCTCCTTCTTTCCTCCTCTCCTAATTATCTTAGTAAAGAAAAGACAGAGTGCTGACTAAACACGGTTTTAAAAAGAGAAGCACTGGTCTATAGGTTTCTATTACTGTAGGATTAATTGTTTTTCGAGCCGTCAGGTTAACAGAGTGGTGGGAAAGATGTCAGTAATCAGGCACGTAAGAGGATTGTGGAGTGGAAAACTCTTCATTGGGCAAAAGCACTTCAGGAGGTTCAGTTTGATCCAATTAAGTGTTTATATGGAGTGACGTGGAGACTCACTGGCTTGGCATTGTGGGAAAGCAGTTTACAATTGTAGCTGACCCGGGATCAGTTGTGCTTTCATGGTTGTGCTGGTTTGGAATTACAGTGATGATGTGTTTCAGACCGGTTTAGTAAGAATGAACGACCTGTGAGTAAACTGTTTATTAGGATAAACAAGGGGGTTCTAGGAGGTCCACAGAAAACTAAAAAAAAACATTTTTTTTCAAATCAGATTTTTTGCACAGCCATTTGCACTCTGCATCGAAAACATATATATATGAACGCACTGTTGCACCTCTATTAACTTTAAGGTTTATTTTGTGCCGTTTATAATCCTTTTGATGGGTTGCATCAAGGAGTTCAAAACCGCTCTTACACTCACTCTATGAATGAATTGCGTTTGTGCCGAACTCTTACAAAGCAAACAAAAACAAACACTCTTTTTCGATCCATGAACGTTTCTCTCAGTTTATATACACGATCTCACAGTCTGAAGCGTCTGTCACAGCAAATCAACACACGCTGTTGTGAATAATTAGGCGAAGCGTCTTCTCATAGGATAAGAACACGCAGCCTCATAAATATTTAGGAGACACAGGCGTGTCATCACAAACTGTGACGTCAACATAATGTAGATTTTAAGCCCGGAAGATGAAAATAGAGGGTATGCATTGATGATGCGAAAACACGAGTAAAACAAACGATAATCAGTTTAAACTGAAGGTTGCTGAACTTGATATAATGTTCCTAACAACTTCACAAATATCCAGTGGTCAGTGGAGATTAATGTAGCCAGAAATCGTGTTTTCTAACATTTATATGTGCCTGATTTTGACGCCGGGGAAAATAAATAAAGCAAATTTGCCTGTGAACTCATTTTGTAAATACAAAATAGTTTGGTCTAAACCCCGGTGATCACTTATATCAGTGTTATATATATCATCATATCGTCCAGCTTAAAAAACGTATATAGTTTTTGTCAGTGTTTATTTAAAAACATCCAGTTATGCAGAATTTAAGATGGTAAATGTTTAGTTTATGACATGTCAGTACAGTATACTTCAATACAATATATAGGATATGATTTTACTGCACAGTTCAACATATTAACATGAAATAATAACTGCCTGGAGATCATTTGTTTCTTTGAATTGCAGCGATTCATTTCCTTCTCTTTTCAGTAGCTTTCAGCAGTCTGTAAAAATATACCTCAGGTTTCTTGTCAAATCTCTTTGTACAGTCAATCGCAAAGCTCGTTCTGGTTTTAGAGGTGTTTTATGTGTTCTGTCACAGCATTCACATTGAAACCAATGCTGACAACCAGTGTAGCCGCTGCTACTCCAGCTGACAGTGACGTCACGTGCAAACCCTCTATAGCACAAAAAAGCTCAAAATTAACCAGTTTTCTCCAACAGTTAAAATTAATGGATGCTAACACTGTCATCTGTGATGAGCAACACTAACACCTCTGATAATATCTCAGAAAAAGTAGTCCGGGGTTTCATTAACCTTTATGTATTTATTGATTTATTTATTTTTTGTAACTATAATAATCCTGGACTAAAGACAGACATCTCATGGAAGACAAATATGAATGGCTCAGTATTTATTTGTGCATTAATTTGTGCATAGTCAGCTAAGGTCTGAGGTGAACATTACTTGCAGAGACTTTCGTGTTTTGTTCTACAACATCAATGACACACAGTTAAACCTCAGATGTGTGACCTGAAGCCGCTGTGTTTACAGTGTGAATCCCTAATGAGCTGCTGATAACGATGATGAGAGCGCTTGTCTGATTTATCCAGCTCATAAACGCAGGTCCTTCTGCTCTTTAGCAACTTACTGTATGTTTCTAAAAAGCACCAAAATTTATGTTTGAGGTTTGACTGAGTGTAAATGATTTAGCAGAGACATCAAGGACAAAACATATCTAAAGTTAACTAAAGAACTTATTTTACTCCTAAATAGAAACCCTCCGTTGTAAAACCCTTGGACATTTGTCTGGGTCTTCTGGGTTTAGGGTTATAGTATATTCTGAGCAGCTCTGCTCACATTGACTGTCTCAGATGGCTTACTGCTTTATTTTGCCCTCATTTCTCCTCATTTAGATTTAAATTAAGAGGCTAAATTGGCACAGATTGGTCCGTGTGAGATCTAATAATCTCTAGTTCCTGAAGGGTGAAGAACAGACGTTGTGGCTCCTGAGGGGCTCTTGGCTAAATGATGCAAATGTATGCAGTGTTTGTGATGATGATGATGCTGATATACTTTAATCTTACTCTGTTTCCATGGCAGACGCCCACACTTGTGTTTCACCTGCACACTTAAACACTCAGAGTGCTTCAGTGTTTGACTCGCTCCACTTTCGCTCGGAGACCAATGAATCCTGACTGTGAAAGAGCAACACTTCCATACCCCACTTTAGACATTCTACTAACTGTAGGTAACTACATGTCAGCTAACTCTCGTTAGAGTATCAGTAGACTGTTAGCAGACATTAAGCTGACAGCCTAAAAATACTCAGCCTATATATACCTCGTATAGTCACACACTTCATAGCAGATCTTCAGGAGACGGTTAGTTTGGTAAATGTACATATTAATTAGACAAATATTTGCTCTCATTTTTCTTTAGTCTTTTAATTCATTGCCCAGATTTTTCTTGAGAAATGTGACAGGCTGTTGGCAACAGAAGCGCTGTTTCTGTCCTCCAAATGCTGAAAGCACAGAAAGCACCTCAAATAGCCACAAAGCAACCGTTTCTGTGACCTATTTTGTGCATTTCTGACAGCTTGAGCACTTTGAGGAAGGTCTGAAATCTGTGATTACAAACACAGTATGATTGCATTGTTTTCATGAAGAACAAAGAATGTTTATAACCAAAATTTATTTTACTAAATTTTGGTTAATCTTAAAATGATTTTTTAAGGTCTCAGTCTCGGTCTAAGATGATTTAGGATTTTATTTCCACACTGATCAAGACCACAACTGCTGATATCACTAAATTGCCAGTGCATTGTCTGATTTATTGGTTAACATCATTACTGTGACTAGATGTAAAACTTACTGATTCAAATGCAATCAGTAACTTATTTCCGATTTGATTTATTTTTGTCCCTGGTCAGAAATGAATGGGGGATTGTGTCAAAAATGTAACCAGAATGAATACAAATGCCCACAAAATTCAAGATATTATTGCAAAAAAGTATGTATGAGATCTTGCATTTTATGTTATCAAATGTAATTATGTTAATTTATGTTTTTATGAATATGAGTGCAATTGCAAATGTGGTATTGATTTAATACAAATGTTCATTAAGCAAGAAGTTAATAGTTATTGTCTTACATTTTAGACACAGTGGTGGTTCATTACTGAACGAATCAACTCTTTTGAACCACATTTTATTTCCATTATTTATAAGTGTAATTATATTTTTTTAATAATATTTCTATATTCAAAATTTGATATTAAAAATATGCATCTGATAACATTATTTATGCCGTTATAATTGTAGTGTAAATGACTATTTATTATTTTATCATGACTTTTCTCAGGTCAGTAAATGTGGATCTTTCAGATGAATTTATTGAGTGATGGTCTTGGTCTTGTCCTGGTTTCAGTACATTCTGGTCTTGGTCTTGTCTCAGTCTTGGCACGCTCTGGTCTCAGTCTGGGTTTAGCCGGCCTTGACTGTGACACTAGCATGATTTGAGGAGCTGTCGGTCAGGAGTGTGTCAGAAATACTCAGTTTGACAGATGCACATAATGAACACCCGTGTGTAGCACAGACAGAGCGGCTCAAGGCTGTCAGGAAATCGTTAAATCTAGTATGCCGGCCTCATGCGTTACACCTGACACGTATTGATCTGTGGCTTTGCATTTATACGTTGTGTTACTGGAGACGCAGAGTTATTCAGTATGTCATACAAACCTCAGAGAAAGATCATCTAAATGAGAAGAGAGAAAAACACCGAGCTCATGAACTTGTGTGTTTTCAGTGAGAGTCATTCATCACATGCACCTCATGTAGTTCCTTGGAATTAACGTGATTCACCAGCGTTTATTACTAAATATGTTTTTGTTTCACCATTAATCTTAACATCACAAACTAAATACTTACAGAAGCCTCTAACCAGGAGTAATGGTTAAAACTGATTAAATTACATCAGTAAACTCTTGTCTGCTTTAGACAGATATGATAATGTTTACATTTACACTCATTTCCGTAGACTTGCCAGCAGCTCTTCAACATGAACATGCATTTGGAAAGGAAGATAAATGGTACATTATCACTGCATGTTGAGTCAAACAAATGACCAGGTTTGGACAGTATTCTTAAACTATTATTTGCCTCTGATTTCAGAGATAGGTGAGAGTTTGTTGCTGCAACAACTAATCAATATATCACCGACCATAAAAATAATTGACAACGAATTTCACTATTGATGAAAACATCCATCAGTCAAATCACTTCACAGTATTGTAGAGAGCTGCTGTGGGACAGTGCACGACCCAAGGTGTCCTAAACACCAGAAATCTTTAAATGAAGCTCTTCAAACATACGTGTAAGCATATGTCGTTTAGCGTGTCCTGCCCTGTCAGCTGCTGTGACAGATGTGTGTTCATGCATTTAAGACATGATTTTCCAAGCGCACAACTCACGTTTATAATTGTGAAAGTCAGGCATTTATTTACAGCACTGAAGAAGCACCGATGTGCACAAATGTGTCAGACAGACAGAGAACAATAATTATGACCCAATTT